>NW_027122684.1:0-92559 GCF_030686945.1 Centruroides vittatus | reverse complement strand
AAATCACTACAGCTTTAACTTAACAGCAGTCACAGTGACAATTGAAGGCTATAAACAATTTTCTGCTATGTAAAGGACTTTTAGTACAGACTCAGAGAATATAAATCACAAAGACCACAAAATTTTATGTCTGATTGACAAGGATTTTACTATATTTTGAATGTGTTTCCAGAAAGTTAATTCATCATAAAAAATTACATCTGCATCACTAAACGTTTTAACGAAACTTGATTTATGATTTTTGAAGATAAGAATTGCGAATCAATGAATAGCAAGTTATAACGATTTTCTGAATATGAATATTTAAATTATGCATTGTGAAAACCGTAAGTATAGTATTACAGTGAATTTGTAGAGATACTAGGTGATGATTTAGGTTTGTAATATCGTCTGCGTAAGCTCTTACCTTCGAAGACATATTGTTAAATAGGTTATTAATATATGGTGAGAAGAATAAGCAGCTTAGTACAAAACCTTGAAAAATCTCACATATTGCTGTAAAATTAATAAAATGAATTAAAAATACGCATAAAAGACTAAAATGTCTAGAATTTTGTCATGTGTAATCACAGTCTTCCGTTGTAGAGACGACCTTTTATTAGAGGCTACGCCCCTGCAAAATGTGTCAATTCGTCAGCCAGTTTTTGAAACAAGTTAAGGAATTCAAAATCACCCATGCTCATTTTACGGAGTCTTGAAAAAGTATAATTATTTGACCAATTATGAAACAGCGGATTTAAGTCGAAATAATTACGGAGTAAGTTTAACAATAGTTTAGGGGAAAAACGAATCAAATGCCTGAGATATGTGTACATATGCTATATAAGAAGCACCTTCTCTCTTAGAATTTTGTAAAATTTTTTGTATTGTTTCAAGTAAATTTGTATAAATAATTTCGTCTTCCACTTGTTAAATAGGATATAATTTTTAAGTTATTTGTTTATATACTTTTTGGTAAAAACATATTTCAAATATTTTTAACATGGTTGACGAGATTGTTATTGGTATATATATATTTTTATTTTATTTTATTTTTGTGGATCCACTTTAATGTTTGACAGAACCCATTGTTTCGGAGGAAGAGCAGATTGAAAGAGATGCAAAATAGTTTCGATGGCATTAGAGATTAAATAAATTTTAATTTTATATAAAATAATAATTGGATATTACCTGTAATATAATCAGATTTGTTTAGTTTGGTGACGACTGTTTGATTTCGATGAAAGAAAAGAAATACAGTAATTAATTAGTTTTTTCACATTACAGTAGAGCGTCGTTAATTGGAACGTCGGTAATTGAAATGGCCGGAAATTGGAACGATTTTCAGTCGGACTATGTCGTGCTGAATCGAACGTTTTTGATACTAGATTTACTTCAAAAGTATAATTTTCATGTTTTTTATATTCTTCAATATATTTATTTTGTTTGTACAAAATGAATAAATAATTTTTAACGATACGATATTTTCGATTATTATTATAAAAATGTTCGTTAGGCTTAAAATCGATGAAAATTCAACACGAAGCGACACGCAACGGAGAAAAATTCAACACGAATCGATACGCAACGGAGAAAAATTTGAACATCGGACAGGTTAATATATTTTTTCGTACAAAGTCGGAAATCGGAACAAATGACTAATTGGAACAACCTCAGTCCCCAATTGACTCCAATTTTCGACGCTCTACTGTATTCTAAATAAAATATTTTTGTTGTAAAATATGGAAATGTTTTCGTAAAATTTTGTATTTTTGGCCCATACATCGTTTATTCTGTTCAGTGTTTATAATAATATTAGTTATTATTTATAAAATCGCCTATTTATATCGATTTTGATGTAACTGGAAACTATCTCGACTAAATATTTCAAGCCGGTTCGTAGCCATGTTATTAAATAGAACACGAAAATAGCCTCTAAACTTTCGTTTTCGGTAGAAAAGAACATCTTTCGTTCCTTCAAAACCACGTGATCACGGATCGATTCATAAAATCACGTGTTTCGACGTAAAGTAGGTAAGCTCGGCGAACCAGGAAAAAACACGTCCAGCTGTTCTTTTAAAATTAATTTAAGAATGATTAGAAATATTTTAAACTACCGTGAATTAAGTCGCTACTAATACGATGTTAAAATTTTATATTTGGTATTGAATATTATCTTATTTGTTTAATTGTTACGTTATTCCTGTCTAATGTCACATTTGAAAATGGCTCTCTGGGGAGACGGCCCTTTGGCAGGAAATTCGAACCGCGTTTCGTGTCCGCTTTTAGAAAAATATTTCCCCAGATTGCCAGATATTTCTCCATCAAGAAAACATTGGATATTTTATTTATTTTTTTCGAGCTTTTACTAGTAAATAAAATAACTACTCCTGATGCGAGCTTTCTCTGGAGTCGACTGTTCAACAGGAAGACCGCCAGACGTTCGATTCTCCGATTCGAACGAAACTTGGCGAATAAGTAGCTCTAAACACAAATAGTTTCTCCTCCAATAAACAGACCAACTTTTAAAGCGTTTCCGAAAAAACGTGCCTTCGAAAATTGAGTCTTATAAGCTAAATGTTTATAACACTAAAAGTTACACCAGCGTGAACAATAGATTTTAAAACAGAGACGTCATTTCCTGTTTTGCAAAAAGAATTATCTTTAAATTTAATTTTTGTATGTGGTGAAATAAAATATTTATTTTTTCATATTTATTTCCAGATATTTTTATTTTTTCGTTACGTATTATGATTCGAATAATCTTCACACGTTACTTGCGCATGGACGAATAAGTCAAGCCTGATATTAAAATTGAGTAGCAGTTTGTTTCTAATTATTAATTTTATGGACAAGTTCTTTGTGAGCTTATGTCTGTTACAGTTCGAATATAACAATATCGTGATGATATCTAAAAATAAAAATAAAAAAACATTATTAAAGGACATAATAAGAGTTATATCTAGAAACTCCTGTTTGCTAAACTGGAAATGACGTCACGAGTTTATAATCTCTTCTTCTAACAGCTTTAAACGTGAGAAATAACAATCTTAATGATACATTAATATAATGAAATAATTATGTTACAAAAGTAATTCGTAAATTGCAGAGGAGAGAACTCCGTAATCTGCAGGTACGATGTTAAACGTTTTATTCTTTCGGCTATTGTAGTTTCACATCCATTCAGAACTTCCAGGCTTATAAATAAGCTAAATACTTAAATTTCAAAGACCATTGTTCAGAAATGCTTCAGAAATCGATCATGTTATTTGCATGAAAAAACATTTGTGTTTAGGGCTACTTGTTGGCCAAATTTCTTTCAAATCGTCTGGTTTTCTGCAAGTAAATCAGTTTATCAGAAGCAGATACAACGGTCGAAAATAGTCATTTTTCTTATATGTAAATTAACACAGCACACTCTCGACCATAAATAAAATTTGTGTAAATGTCATGAATTTTTTCAATTTTTTAATTAAATTTTTTTAGAAATCTAGAATTTTAACAAATCTTCGCTATCTTGTAAAAGCGGACGCTTTTCCCTAAATTTAGGAAAATTTTCTTAAATAAAGTTACTATTCCTGAGGGGTTTCCTTCTTGTTCAGGAATTTATTCCTGGAAAAGATTTAGACCACGTGCAGACAGAAAACAAAAGAAACAGAAAACAAAAGAAATAGTGTAGTAGTCAAAGCACTCAACTTGTGTGGACGAATACAGTACTATTTTCCTTTTTATTTAAATTGAACAAGGCAAAGAAAAAAAACCACGGAATTTAACTCTTCTAAGAAGTAAAAGTGAAGGAAGAGAAAGAATTTTCGGTATGAAATGAGTTAAAATTACAGTGAAAGAATCACCAAAAGCAAGGTAAAAAGTCACGAATTCCAAACCTTATTTCTAAGTAGTAGCAATTTCTTTATTCTTTACATTCATAAATCTAGTTCTAAGCTCCAATCGTTAAACACAGTCATGAAACGAAATTGTACTTAATCATTTCTAATGTAGAAATAAACGTTTCATTACAAAAGTGGATATTCTATAGATTTAATATTTAATTAATGAACAATAAAAATAAATGACTGGACCATAATCATGTTAGATATTTATATTTCATTTAGGCTTAATTAAATATCTATTTTTTGTTATAAATTATTTTATATTTAAGTTTTTAAGAGCTTTCACGACAAGAAAAGAGTTAAATGTTAATGTTATCGACGATATTCAAATTAAATTAATTTATTACCTAAAAATAAAAATTACATTATGAAAACGTATCGGTTTCTGGTTAACATCTTTTTATGAATATTAATAATCATAAATTCGTTTGAGCAATGTTTCCCAGAGTAGTTTCTACGAACCCCCGGGGGTCTTGGAATTCTTAATGGTTCTCTTGGCAAATTGGGGGATTCTGGGCTTAATTTGGGAGAGCGTGGACAAGATGAGGGGTCCACAAAAAGTTTAATAAAAAAGAAAATGACTGACTCATTTTCATTATTATAAAAGTTAAAAATAAATATTAATAAATAAATTGGTAATCATTTTTAAGTCCCGACGTGAACGTTTGTTCTGTGAATAAAGTTATTGCTGGAAAAGTACAAATATTGTGGTTGTTTTTTGATTATATCGTTAATTTTCAGGTTATTTATCCAAAAAACTGTTAATTAAAAAGTCTCATATTATCAGAAACAATATTAGAAATAGAAAACAACTTGTTAATCGTGTTTTTCTTATAATTTACGCATTAATAAAGTATTTTATAGTTATTTTTATGTTATAAATGTAATTTTTAATTTTTACTATATTAAATTTAAATATAGAACAAAGAACAAAGTACTTATTAATTAAAATATATAGTTACTTTTATACAATTTTATTTTTTATTTTATTTTATAATTATCTATAGTTTATAATATATAAATCATAATAGAATTTATAATTTTCAGTATTAAAACTATTTAATGTCTAAAAGTATATAAATAATCCATTTATTTCAGTCAAATATATGTTTTCTATTTAATTTATAACACAATTATAAATATAGTTTTTTCACTATACCACACACTTTCTTCGAAAACGGGCAAGCTTTAGCTAATAATTTCAATAAATATTACTTTAAATAGCAAAATGTTTTATTAATATTTTATTTTTACGTCATCATTCATAATTGAAGTCATCAAAGTTAAATTCGTAATTTTGCTATTATATAGTTTGAGTAGGTGTTTGGGAGTTCATGGTCGGATTTTTACTATGAGAAGGGGTCCGTGGGCATAATAAGTGTAAGAAACATTGGTTTAGAGCCGTGGTTCTTATTATTTTTGAAGTCGGCATTTATTTACGTCATTTACGATCTTAACGGTTTTGTCGTGGCTTAGGTGTATTTTTTTATAAATCATTTATTGAAAAAAAGCAAAAGTGTTGGAAAAATTACAACTACAAAGCAGATACATTAGTATATCGATTTTTATTAGTCGCTTAGATCATATATGATATTATAAATGCAAGGATATCAACACATTTCCACCCCTGGAAGCGGCTAGCAAATTGCCTTCGTAACTCCACATTCGAACTGCGAAACTGACCTTCGTCCATTTTTTCTTTCCTGACAAGTTTCAATTTTCTTTGTCGTTTTTTTCACGTTGTATTTTGATGAATTAATATTAAATCAATGTACGAGAATTTACGTTCATCGCAATTTTCATTTGTCATTTAAAATGTCCCGTTCAATCTGTTTATAATTTAGAATTCAAAGTACAATTTTTATAGCCGAAAAAATAAATAATATACTGTACTGTACATATACCCCGTATCTTAATTATATATGCTACGTATACTATGCCTGATAGAACAATATGTACTGTACCGATATTGGGGACAACAACATTAAAAACTGCTCTTTTCGTGATACGTATATAAACGCAACCTGCACTTAAATCTTCTATACAAATAAAACTGTAGCGGTCAAAATGTTTGTTGCCACATTACGGGAAAACACCTTAACATATTATAAGCACACTGGCGACACTTGAATTAGTACTTCTTGTCACGGGATTATCTATAAGAAAAGTGTATTATTGAATTTAGATGTGTTAAACACAAGATCGTGTTATTAACCTATCACATGGCTTCCATTCCACCTTTATTTAGATGATAATTCAACTAAATAAAGGTGGAATGGAAGCCATGTGATTGGTTAATAACACGATCTTGTGTTTAACACTTCAAAAGACAATTTAGTACAACACTGTTTCACAAGGAATGTATTTATTGAAGTTTACTATTGTATTTGAAGAACTGTCATTAAAGAATAATTAATTAATTAGCAAAATATCCGAGGCATTAAAAAGTGACGTCATCATGCTACGTATTGTACTGTACAGTACATATGGCGGGTTTTTACAATCGTTACGTATTGCCTTCTTTATTCGTTACACCTAACTGTGTTTGCGTGAGTTTTATTTATTTGTGTGTGCGAAGATTATGCCTACTCGGAAACAAGTAGGCATAATCTTTGTGGGGTTTTTGAGGGTATTCACTCCTGTGCAGTGGATGGCAACTAGCTCCCCTTGCTTTTTTCTGTAGTTAATTAATTGCTGCCTTATTACTAAGTATTTCCTTTCTTACTTTATATTTTCTGTTTTTTCTTCTAGTTATCTTTCATTCAGTTTTCAGTTAGTCTTAATTGTAAGTTAAATTAGGGCATATTAGCTATAGCTTCTCGATTAGGTATTGTTAGATTAAAGTAGGTTAGTGTGGAAAAACTTTGGAGTCTTGCTTATTTGTTTTTTGTCCGGTCTGCGCATCTAGTCGGTTTTGTCGTTCTCCTCGTTTGTTTTTCGCGCTATCTATCTAGCAGTTAAGTTAGCCTTAAATTTCGCGCTCTTTTCTATTATTACTTGTCGAAAATTTTAATAACGAACTGAATTTACAAAGAATGTTAACAGAAAATAAAGTTATATGACTTTTCCCTATGACACAGATCGCTAGGGGAAAAATAAGTGTGTGTGTATCTCGTGTGAGTATATGTATATATGTATACATATATACACACGACGTTTTTAGAATTTATATTGTAAGAAAGTGTGAAATACGCACTACTATGGTTGATTTTTGCATAAATAAACTTAATAAAGGAAGCGTAACGTAACGGTAAAGACGAAAAAGGACTGACTTCTTATGACCAGGTTAGAAATCTCTTAAATATCAAATATTAACATTTATTTTCGAAGTACATCACTCCTCTTAGATATAAGTTATTCGCTAACAGCCACTTAACACTAACTTTATCCTTAGCTATTCGTGGCTGCACTCAATTATTGGTTCGCTAAATCAGGTTTTGCTTTAGAGCCAGTGATTCTCAAACTTTTCCGATCCACCGCTCCCTTTGTTCCTTAAAGTTATACCCAACGCCCCCCGTGTGAGAAAGGATTGGAAATATTCTTAGGAAATCTTTTCTATAAATCTTACACTTTGTGCCCTTACCGTACATTGTTCTCGACATCTGGAAACCATTAAATGCAATGTTTCCTCTTATCCGTTTGACAGAGGAAAGGGAACTTTTACCTTTGATCACCGTTCAGTATCCTGCCTCCAGCTCCCCCGTAGATTTACTCACCGCCCACAAAGGGGCGTTATCGCCCACTTTGAGAAACGCTGCTTTAGACCCTTCGGAGGACAACGGCCTTGCAGCATAAAAACTGCACGCCAACATTAAACTTAGATCAATATCCAAAAGAACGCCGTTTAGATGGTTCCTATCTCTCTCTGCTGTCTAACTTCTCTCACCCTCCTTCTTCCATTTCCCTTACCCTTTTTTTCTCCAACTAAACACTTTGTATACGGCCGTAGTCTTTGGTTTAAGCGTATTTATAAATGTTCGTTGGGTGTGTGTCGGGGGGCACTATTTTGCCCCCGTTTTTGGAACTTAATAATTCCTTTGCTTTCTGTAGAAAATTTCTGAAATTATCAGGGAGGTTTGTGTATTAGAAGCATTAATGCTATATAATTTTGGTTGTTAAAGATCGAAAAAATAAGACAAACGGGGGTCGTGTGTCGTATGTCCAGTAGGGTCACTTATTTTGACGATTTTACTCGTTATTAGCATTTACAATTTTTTTATTATAAAACCCATCCCTATTCTAAAAATTAAGCTATTTGCTATATTATAATGATTGGAAATAATAAAAAATTTTAAATTATAAGATAGCATAACAGGTGGCAGCGCACACGAGATTTAAATGTTGCAGAGTAAGTTAAGGAACTGGTAGCTGCATTTTTATAATGAAGTAATAAAATTTAATGAAAGCATTTTTAATTAATTAATATGATCATAGTTGAGGTTCGAATACCAGAGTAGATTTAGTAAAATTACAATAAATTTTTCTGAGATGTATACATTGAAAATATCATACAACTTCTCTTTTTTAATTATTTATTGTAAAAGATTTAGCGTAGAGAATGGAAATTTTAATCACTGTACAAAATATTTGAATATGAATTTGACTGATATTTGAAAATGTTTTATTTTTTCATTTAGCTAATTTTCACCCTGAAAAACAGAAAACAGAATCAAAAAAAAAGAAGAAGAACGAAATTCAATGCAGCAAGAATGAATTTCACAATTTACTCGTAAAAATCCAGGGTATTTTACAGACTTCAAAGTTTTGAATTTCTTTTATAAGAAACGTGTTACGAAAAAGTATTCTTTTTATCTAAGTCTAACATATTAATTATACAATTCTACATATAACAATAGGAATATGAATAAAACATTCTAATGTTAAAATGTTACATGGAATAAAATATATAAAATTTCAATTAATACATGTTATTATTTTCAGTTGTTTGAATGAAAGAGTTTAAGAAAATATTTTCCAAGATTAAAAAAAGAATTGCATGTTGGATACTGTTTTACTTACATCGATGCTCCTCATTTTAGAATATAATTAAGCAGAACAGAGATTTATTTCATGGATATAGAAATAAGGATCAATGGAAAAGCGTGAAGGTATACAAACACTTTTAAAATGTTTTTACAGAAATTGTGTACTTTAATTAATATGTGATTTGTTATTTAGCTGTGGTTGAAAATATTAGCAATGTGATATATATTTATACTCGAACTTTATTGTCTCTAAAATTAGTTATGTGCTTTGATGCAGAAATTTTCTTTTAAATAAAAAAGATAATTATTCTTAGTTAGAACAATAAATAACCACTTATAATATTTAATTGAAGAAAATTAATTGATTATACACAGATAAAATATTATTTAAAACATTTTTTTAACGCAGATAAAAAGAACCAAAAGATATTTTCATGTAAACAGTGTGAAAAGAACTTCACATCTAAACGAAATTTGCAACGTCATGAAAGAATACATACAGGAGAAAAGCCTTACACTTGTGACTTATGTAAACAAAAGTTTACACAAAAAGGAAACTTAAATACACATCTTCGCACCCACACTGGAGAAAAGCCCTACACTTGTGACGAGTGTAAACAGGAGTTTACACGAAGAGGAACCTTAGTTACACATATTCGCACTCACACTGGAGAAAAGCCTTACACTTGTGACAAGTGTAAACAGCAGTTTTCACAAAAAGGGATTTTAAATATACATCTTCGCACCCACACTGGAGAAAAGCCTTACACTTGTGACGACTGTAAACGGAAGTTTACACGAAGGGGAAGTTTAATTACGCATCTTCGAACCCACACTGGAGAAAAGCCTTACACTTGTGACGACTGTAAACGGAAGTTTACACGAAGGGGAAGTTTAATTTCACATCTTCGCACCCACACTGGAGAAAAGCCTTACACTTGTGACGAATGTAAACAAAAGTTTACACATAAAGGAAACTTAAATACACATCTTCGCACCCACACTAAAGAAAAGCCTTACTCTTGTGACGAGTGTAAACAGGAGTTTACACGAAGAGGAACCTTAGTTACACATCTTCGCACCCACACTGGAGAAAAGCCTTACACTTGTGACGAATGTAAACGGATGTTTTCTCTAAAAGGAAGTTTAATTAGACATCTTCGCATTCACACTGGATAAAAATCTTAATTTGCGACGAGTGTAAACAGAAGTTTTCACAAAAGGAAAGTTTAATTTAACAAACTTCGGATTTACTTCGAAGCAGAACTATAAATGACCGTAATGAGAAAAACCGTATGAATATCAATTATGTCCAGAAAGATTCATCGGGAATACGGAACTAAAAAATATTACAATATTTATAGTTAGAAACAATTTTCCTTCGAAACTTATAATTTCTATTATGTATAACCATCAAAAGATTAAAATAAAACTGGTTGAAAATTAAAATCATTTGTTAATTTCGTTGAATTATCTCAAAGCTTCAAGTAAAAAAGCATCACAATATTTATATTCAGATGTAATTTTCTTTCAATTTTATAATTCTATATAAAAAAATAACTTTTTCGTTAACAAAGTTTATAGTGTTTGACTTTGTGAAATTTTCTATTTGCAACTTTAGTTTGGAATCTGAAGTAAAAATTATGTCCGATATGTTCGTTTACTCGTTTGTTTCGATAAGATGTGTTGTAATTGTTTTTCTTTTTTTTTAAATCTGACAGCAGAATACATTTGTATTTATTAATTTTAAGCCTGCTTTTTAATTTTTTAAAAAAATTTTTCACATGCCAGACATTGTCGATAATCAATGTGTAGCCTATTTGTCGCAGGACTGAAAATTTTTTACTTGTCAAAACTGGTAATAACTGGAATAATTGTGCTTATGCTGTCTTAATTTTTACTCATGTCCGGTAGCTTTAATAACTGCATTATGCCAGGTTATGCAAATTGAGCTAGGATACAAACGAGTACGAAGTCTGCAAATATGAAGTTTTTCTTCATAAACCTGATTATTAAAGCCAAACGAATTGCCGAATTATCGGGTTATAAGCTCGATGCCGCTATTAAAGCAGCCGCGGTACACAAATCAAAAATACTGTACTAGACGGCAAAAGAAATACTGTAATGCAACTCGAAAACGGACTAGAAATCTTCCCGGTTACAGGTGAAAAAAACACGTAACATTTGTCTTCTCTTAAACGCATTAATTAAAGACGATTCCACCTACATCAATTGAATCTTTCGAAAACGGCATTTTCGGTAGCAGGACTTTTCTTTAGTAAAATAAGAATTAAATTAAGTGATGGAAGTATTGACCATCTTTGCTTTTTAAAATCTTATTATTAAAATTTACAATAATATTTTGTATTATGTTTTATTTAAATAACGAAAGCTACCTTCTAAGTTAGCAGTTTGATCTAAGTTTTTTTTCTTCTTTAAATTTTCCACTCAATTCAAATGCATTTTTGTTGTAAGAAGTTTCCAACAAACTTTAATAAATTTTTTCTATTTGTGAAAATTTCTACGTTATACAAAAGTGATTTATACATATTTTACACAGCATTATTGATAATGTTATTTTGGATGTTGCAGAACGTATTAAGTTACTTTAAAAAATTAAAAATAATTATATCATTCGATTTTAAGATTTATTTTATACCTAAAAAAGAATTAATTATATCTCGGGACAAGCAAAAGACCGGGAAATGAGAAACCTTAGTTACTATTCGCGATCTGAACAAAGTGGCATACGGATTTTTCGACTCTATAAGTAGGTTGTGTGTATACAATTTGACTATCCCTCGTATCACACACGGGAGATAGACCGACAAATTTCGTATTATGCTAATTTGTGTTATAATAATTAACAATAAGCAGATTAATCCGAGTTGTGTTCCAAAAACTAACAAAGATCAGCTGTAAAATAGAAAAAAGTACAGATTCATATTTTTGACCGTCGAAACGTGTTTACTTTAAAAAACACAGCAATAATAAGAAATTATTGAACATTTATATCAAGAAATTATTTTTAAAACTAAAGTGATTTATACTGGTTGTTCCGCTTGGAAATATACAATTCGATTAGGCCATAAAAAAACTAAAGCTTAAAGATATAAGTTTACGAAGGAATTTATGTGAAAAAAAATCACTACAGCTTTAACTTAACAGCAGTCACAGTGACAATTGAAGGCTATAAACAATTTTCTGCTATGTAAAGGACTTTTAGTACAGACTCAGAGAATATAAATCACAAAGACCACAAAATTTTATGTCTGATTGACAAGGATTTTACTATATTTTGAATGTGTTTCCAGAAAGTTAATTCATCATAAAAAATTACATCTGCATCACTAAACGTTTTAACGAAACTTGATTTATGATTTTTGAAGATAAGAATTGCGAATCAATGAATAGCAAGTTATAACGATTTTCTGAATATGAATATTTAAATTATGCATTGTGAAAACCGTAAGTATAGTATTACAGTGAATTTGTAGAGATACTAGGTGATGATTTAGGTTTGTAATATCGTCTGCGTAAGCTCTTACCTTCGAAGACATATTGTTAAATAGGTTATTAATATATGGTGAGAAGAATAAGCAGCTTAGTACAAAACCTTGAAAAATCTCACATATTGCTGTAAAATTAATAAAATGAATTAAAAATACGCATAAAAGACTAAAATGTCTAGAATTTTGTCATGTGTAATCACAGTCTTCCGTTGTAGAGACGACCTTTTATTAGAGGCTACGCCCCTGCAAAATGTGTCAATTCGTCAGCCAGTTTTTGAAACAAGTTAAGGAATTCAAAATCACCCATGCTCATTTTACGGAGTCTTGAAAAAGTATAATTATTTGACCAATTATGAAACAGCGGATTTAAGTCGAAATAATTACGGAGTAAGTTTAACAATAGTTTAGGGGAAAAACGAATCAAATGCCTGAGATATGTGTACATATGCTATATAAGAAGCACCTTCTCTCTTAGAATTTTGTAAAATTTTTTGTATTGTTTCAAGTAAATTTGTATAAATAATTTCGTCTTCCACTTGTTAAATAGGATATAATTTTTAAGTTATTTGTTTATATACTTTTTGGTAAAAACATATTTCAAATATTTTTAACATGGTTGACGAGATTGTTATTGGTATATATATATTTTTATTTTATTTTATTTTTGTGGATCCACTTTAATGTTTGACAGAACCCATTGTTTCGGAGGAAGAGCAGATTGAAAGAGATGCAAAATAGTTTCGATGGCATTAGAGATTAAATAAATTTTAATTTTATATAAAATAATAATTGGATATTACCTGTAATATAATCAGATTTGTTTAGTTTGGTGACGACTGTTTGATTTCGATGAAAGAAAAGAAATACAGTAATTAATTAGTTTTTTCACATTACAGTAGAGCGTCGTTAATTGGAACGTCGGTAATTGAAATGGCCGGAAATTGGAACGATTTTCAGTCGGACTATGTCGTGCTGAATCGAACGTTTTTGATACTAGATTTACTTCAAAAGTATAATTTTCATGTTTTTTATATTCTTCAATATATTTATTTTGTTTGTACAAAATGAATAAATAATTTTTAACGATACGATATTTTCGATTATTATTATAAAAATGTTCGTTAGGCTTAAAATCGATGAAAATTCAACACGAAGCGACACGCAACGGAGAAAAATTCAACACGAATCGATACGCAACGGAGAAAAATTTGAACATCGGACAGGTTAATATATTTTTTCGTACAAAGTCGGAAATCGGAACAAATGACTAATTGGAACAACCTCAGTCCCCAATTGACTCCAATTTTCGACGCTCTACTGTATTCTAAATAAAATATTTTTGTTGTAAAATATGGAAATGTTTTCGTAAAATTTTGTATTTTTGGCCCATACATCGTTTATTCTGTTCAGTGTTTATATATCAATATTTAGTTATTATTTATAAAATCGCCTATTTATATCGATTTTGATGTAACTGGAAACTATCTCGACTAAATATTTCAAGCCGGTTCGTAGCCATGTTATTAAATAGAACACGAAAATAGCCTCTAAACTTTCGTTTTCGGTAGAAAATGAACATTTTTCGTTCCTTCAAAACCACGTGATCACGGATCGATTCATAAAATCACGTGTTTCGACGTAAAGTAGGTAAGCTCGGCGAACCAGGAAAAAACACGTCCAGCTGTTCTTTTAAAATTAATTTAAGAATGATTAGAAATATTTTAAACTACCGTGAATTAAGTCGCTACTAATACGATGTTAAAATTTTATATTTGGTATTGAATATTATCTTATTTGTTTAATTGTTACGTTATTCCTGTCTAATGTCACATTTGAAAATGGCTCTCTGGGGAGACGGCCCTTTGGCAGGAAATTCGAACCGCGTTTCGTGTCCGCTTTTAGAAAAATATTTCCCCAGATTGCCAGATATTTCTCCATCAAGAAAACATTGGATATTTTATTTATTTTTTTCGAGCTTTTACTAGTAAATAAAATAACTACTCCTGATGCGAGCTTTCTCTGGAGTCGACTGTTCAACAGGAAGACCGCCAGACGTTCGATTCTCCGATTCGAACGAAACTTGGCGAATAAGTAGCTCTAAACACAAATAGTTTCTCCTCCAATAAACAGACCAACTTTTAAAGCGTTTCCGAAAAAACGTGCCTTCGAAAATTGAGTCTTATAAGCTAAATGTTTATAACACTAAAAGTTACACCAGCGTGAACAATAGATTTTAAAACAGAGACGTCATTTCCTGTTTTGCAAAAAGAATTATCTTTAAATTTAATTTTTGTATGTGGTGAAATAAAATATTTATTTTTTCATATTTATTTCCAGATATTTTTATTTTTTCGTTACGTATTATGATTCGAATAATCTTCACACGTTACTTGCGCATGGACGAATAAGTCAAGCCTGATATTAAAATTGAGTAGCAGCTTTGTTTCTAATTATTAATTTTATGGACAATTTCCTTGTGAGCTTATGTTTGTTACAGTTCGAATATAACAATATCGTGATGATATCTAAAAATAAAAATAAAAAAACATTATTAAAAGACATAATAAGAGTTACATCTAGAAACTCCTGTTTGCTAAACTGAAAATGACGTCACGAGTTTATAATCTTTTTTTCTAACAGCTTTAAACGTGAGAAATAACAATCTTAATGATACATTAATATAATAAAATAATTATGTTACAAAAGTAATACGTAAATTGCAGAGGACAGAACTCCGTAATCTGCAGGTACGATGTTAAACGTTTTATTCTTTCGGCTATTGTAGTTTCACATCCATTCAGAACTTCCAGGCTTATAAATAAGCTAAATACTTAAATTTCAAAGACCATTGTTCAGAAATTCTTCAGAAATCGATCATGTTATTTGCATGAAAAAACATTTGTGTTTAGGGCTACTTGTTGGCCAAATTTCTTTCAAATCGTCTGGTTTTCTGCAAGTAAATCAGTTTATCAGAAGCAGATACAACGGTCGAAAATAGTCATTTTTCTTATATGTAAATTAACACAGCACACTCTCGACCATAAATAAAATTTGTGTAAATGTCATGAATTTTTTCAATTTTTTAATTAAATTTTTTTAGAAATCTAGAATTTTAACAAATCTTCGCTATCTTGTAAAAGCGGACGCTTTTCCCTAAATTTAGGAAAATTTTCTTAAATAAAGTTACTATTCCTGAGGGGTTTCCTTCTTGTTCAGGAATTTATTCCTGGAAAAGATTTAGACCACGTGCAGACAGAAAACAAAAGAAACAGAAAACAAAAGAAATAGTGTAGTAGTCAAGGCACTCAACTTGTGTGGACGAATACAGTACTATTTTCCTTTTTATTTAAATTGAACAAGGCAAAGAAAAAAAACCACGGAATTTAACTCTTCTAAGAAGTAAAAGTGAAGGAAGAGAAAGAATTTTCGGTATGAAATGAGTTAAAATTACAGTGAAAGAATCACCAAAAGCAAGGTAAAAAGTCACGAATTCCAAACCTTATTTCTAAGTAGTAGCAATTTCTTTATTCTTTACATTCATAAATCTAGTTCTAAGCTCCAATCGTTAAACACAGTCATGAAACGAAATTGTACTTAATCATTTCTAATGTAGAAATAAACGTTTCATTACAAAAGTGGATATTCTATAGATTTAATATTTAATTAATGAACAATAAAAATAAATGACTGGACCATAATCATGTTAGATATTTATATTTCATTTAGGCTTAATTAAATATCTATTTTTTGTTATAAATTATTTTATATTTAAGTTTTTAAGAGCTTTCACGACAAGAAAAGAGTTAAATGTTAATGTTATCGACGATATTCAAATTAAATTAATTTATTACCTAAAAATAAAAATTACATTATGAAAACGTATCGGTTTCTGGTTAACATCTTTTTATGAATATTAATAATCATAAATTCGTTTGAGCAATGTTTCCCAGAGTAGTTTCTACGAACCCCCGGGGGTCTTGGAATTCTTAATGGTTCTCTTGGCAAATTGGGGGATTCTGGGCTTAATTTGGGAGAGCGTGGACAAGATGAGGGGTCCACAAAAAGTTTAATAAAAAAGAAAATGACTGACTCATTTTCATTATTATAAAAGTTAAAAATAAATATTAATAAATAAATTGGTAATCATTTTTAAGTCCCGACGTGAACGTTTGTTCTGTGAATAAAGTTATTGCTGGAAAAGTACAAATATTGTGGTTGTTTTTTGATTATATCGTTAATTTTCAGGTTATTTATCCAAAAAACTGTTAATTAAAAAGTCTCATATTATCAGAAACAATATTAGAAATAGAAAACAACTTGTTAATCGTGTTTTTCTTATAATTTACGCATTAATAAAGTATTTTATAGTTATTTTTATGTTATAAATGTAATTTTTAATTTTTACTATATTAAATTTAAATATAGAACAAAGAACAAAGTACTTATTAATTAAAATATATAGTTACTTTTATACAATTTTATTTTTTATTTTATTTTATAATTATCTATAGTTTATAATATATAAATCATAATAGAATTTATAATTTTCAGTATTAAAACTATTTAATGTCTAAAAGTATATAAATAATCCATTTATTTCAGTCAAATATATGTTTTCTATTTAATTTATAACACAATTATAAATATAGTTTTTTCACTATACCACACACTTTCTTCGAAAACGGGCAAGCTTTAGCTAATAATTTCAATAAATATTACTTTAAATAGCAAAATGTTTTATTAATATTTTATTTTTACGTCATCATTCATAATTGAAGTCATCAAAGTTAAATTCGTAATTTTGCTATTATATAGTTTGAGTAGGTGTTTGGGAGTTCATGGTCGGATTTTTACTATGAGAAGGGGTCCGTGGACATAATAAGTGTAAGAAACATTGGTTTAGAGCCGTGGTTCTTATTATTTTTGAAGTCGGCATTTATTTACGTCATTTACGATCTTAACGGTTTTGTCGTGGCTTAGGTGTATTTTTTTATAAATCATTTATTGAAAAAAAGCAAAAGTGTTGGAAAAATTACAACTACAAAGCAGATACATTCGTATATCGATTTTTATTAGTCGCTTAGATCATATATGATATTATAAATGCAAGGATATCAACACATTTCCACCCCTGGAAGCGGCTAGCAAATTGCCTTCGTAACTCCACATTCGAACTGCGAAACTGACCTTCGTCCATTTTTTCTTTCCTGACAAGTTTCAATTTTCTTTGTCGTTTTTTTCACGTTGTATTTTGATGAATTAATATTAAATCAATGTACGAGAATTTACGTTCATCGCAATTTTCATTTGTCATTTAAAATGTCCCGTTCAATCTGTTTATAATTTAGAATTCAAAGTACAATTTTTATAGCCGAAAAAATAAATAATATACTGTACTGTACATATACCCCGTATCTTAATTATATATGCTACGTATACTATGCCTGATAGAACAATATGTACTGTACCGATATTGGGGACAACAACATTAAAAACTGCTCTTTTCGTGATACGTATATAAACGCAACCTGCACTTAAATCTTCTATACAAATAAAACTGTAGCGGTCAAAATGTTTGTTGCCACATTACGGGAAAACACCTTAACATATTATAAGCACACTGGCGACACTTGAATTAGTACTTCTTGTCACGGGATTATCTATAAGAAAAGTGTATTATTGAATTTAGATGTGTTAAACACAAGATCGTGTTATTAACCTATCACATGGCTTCCATTCCACCTTTATTTAGATGATAATTCAACTAAATAAAGGTGGAATGGAAGCCATGTGATTGGTTAATAACACGATCTTGTGTTTAACACTTCAAAAGACAATTTAGTACAACACTGTTTCACAAGGAATGTATTTATTGAAGTTTACTATTGTATTTGAAGAACTGTCATTAAAGAATAATTAATTAATTAGCAAAATATCCGAGGCATTAAAAAGTGACGTCATCATGCTACGTATTGTACTGTACAGTACATATGGCGGGTTTTTACAATCGTTACGTATTGCCTTCTTTATTCGTTACACCTAACTGTGTTTGCGTGAGTTTTATTTATTTGTGTGTGCGAAGATTATGCCTACTCGGAAACAAGTAGGCATAATCTTTGTGGGGTTTTTGAGGGTATTCACTCCTGTGCAGTGGATGGCAACTAGCTCCCCTTGCTTTTTTCTGTAGTTAATTAATTGCTGCCTTATTACTAAGTATTTCCTTTCTTACTTTATATTTTCTGTTTTTTCTTCTAGTTATCTTTCATTCAGTTTTCAGTTAGTCTTAATTGTAAGTTAAATTAGGGCATATTAGCTATAGCTTCTCGATTAGGTATTGTTAGATTAAAGTAGGTTAGTGTGGAAAAACTTTGGAGTCTTGCTTATTTGTTTTTTGTCCGGTCTGCGCATCTAGTCGGTTTTGTCGTTCTCCTCGTTTGTTTTTCGCGCTATCTATCTAGCAGTTAAGTTAGCCTTAAATTTCGCGCTCTTTTCTATTATTACTTGTCGAAAATTTTAATAACGAACTGAATTTACAAAGAATGTTAACAGAAAATAAAGTTATATGACTTTTCCCTATGACACAGATCGCTAGGGGAAAAATAAGTGTGTGTGTATCTCGTGTGAGTATATGTATATATGTATACATATATACACACGACGTTTTTAGAATTTATATTGTAAGAAAGTGTGAAATACGCACTACTATGGTTGATTTTTGCATAAATAAACTTAATAAAGGAAGCGTAACGTAACGGTAAAGACGAAAAAGGACTGACTTCTTATGACCAGGTTAGAAATCTCTTAAATATCAAATATTAACATTTATTTTCGAAGTACATCACTCCTCTTAGATATAAGTTATTCGCTAACAGCCACTTAACACTAACTTTATCCTTAGCTATTCGTGGCTGCACTCAATTATTGGTTCGCTAAATCAGGTTTTGCTTTAGAGCCAGTGATTCTCAAACTTTTCCGATCCACCGCTCCCTTTGTTCCTTAAAGTTATACCCAACGCCCCCGTGTGAGAAAGGATTGGAAATATTCTTAGGAAATCTTTTCTATAAATCTTACACTTTGTGCCCTTACCGTACATTGTTCTCGACATCTGGAAACCATTAAATGCAATGTTTCCTCTTATCCGTTTGACAGAGGAAAGGGAACTTTTACCTTTGATCACCGTTCAGTATCCTGCCTCCAGCTCCCCCGTAGATTTACTCACCGCCCACAAAGGGGCGTTATCGCCCACTTTGAGAAACGCTGCTTTAGACCCTTCGGAGGACAACGGCCTTGCAGCATAAAAACTGCACGCCAACATTAAACTTAGATCAATATCCAAAAGAACGCCGTTTAGATGGTTCCTATCTCTCTCTGCTGTCTAACTTCTCTCACCCTCCTTCTTCCATTTCCCTTACCCTTTTTTTCTCCAACTAAACACTTTGTATACGGCCGTAGTCTTTGGTTTAAGCGTATTTATAAATGTTCGTTGGGTGTGTGTCGGGGGGCACTATTTTGCCCCCGTTTTTGGAACTTAATAATTCCTTTGCTTTCTGTAGAAAATTTCTGAAATTTTCAGGGAGGTTTGTGTATTAGAAGCATTAATGCTATATAATTTTGGTTGTTAAAGATCGAAAAAATAAGACAAACGGGGGTCGTGTGTCGTATGTCCAGTAGGGTCACTTATTTTGACGATTTTACTCGTTATTAGCATTTACAATTTTTTTATTATAAAACCCATTCCTATTCTAAAAATTAAGCTATTTGCTATATTATAATGATTGGAAATAATAAAAAATTTTAAATTATAAGATAGCATAACAGGTGGCAGCGCACACGAGATTTAAATGTTGCAGAGTAAGTTAAGGAACTGGTAGCTGCATTTTTATAATGAAGTAATAAAATTTAATGAAAGCATTTTTAATTAATTAATATGATCATAGTTGAGGTTCGAATACCAGAGTAGATTTAGTAAAATTACAATAAATTTTTCTGAGATGTATACATTGAAAATATCATACAACTTCTCTTTTTTAATTATTTATTGTAAAAGATTTAGCGTAGAGAATGGAAATTTTAATCACTGTACAAAATATTTGAATATGAATTTGACTGATATTTGAAAATGTTTTATTTTTTCATTTAGCTAATTTTCACCCTGAAAAACAGAAAACAGAATCAAAAAAAAAGAAGAAGAACGAAATTCAATGCAGCAAGAATGAATTTCACAATTTACTCGTAAAAATCCAGGGTATTTTACAGACTTCAAAGTTTTGAATTTCTTTTATAAGAAACGTGTTACGAAAAAGTATTCTTTTTATCTAAGTCTAACATATTAATTATACAATTCTACATATAACAATAGGAATATGAATAAAACATTCTAATGTTAAAATGTTACATGGAATAAAATATATAAAATTTCAATTAATACATGTTATTATTTTCAGTTGTTGTGAATGAAAGAGTTTAAGAAAATATTTTCCAAGATTAAAAAAAGAATTGCATGTTGGATACTGTTTTACTTACATCGATGCTCCTCATTTTAGAATATAATTAAGCAGAACAGAGATTTATTTCATGGATATAGAAATAAGGATCAATGGAAAAGCGTGAAGGTATACAAACACTTTTAAAATGTTTTTACAGAAATTGTGTACTTTAATTAATATGTGATTTGTTATTTAGCTGTGGTTGAAAATATTAGCAATGTGATATATATTTATACTCGAACTTTATTGTCTCTAAAATTAGTTATGTGCTTTGATGCAGAAATTTTCTTTTAAATAAAAAAGATAATTATTCTTAGTTAGAACAATAAATAACCACTTATAATATTTAATTGAAGAAAATTAATTGATTATACACAGATAAAATATTATTTAAAACATTTTTTTAATGCAGATAAAAAGAACCAAAAGATATTTTCATGTAAACAGTGTGAAAAGAACTTCACATCTAAACGAAATTTGCAACGTCATGAAAGAATACATACAGGAGAAAAGCCTTACACTTGTGACTTATGTAAACAAAAGTTTACACAAAAAGGAAACTTAAATAGACATCTTCGCACCCACACTGGAGAAAAGCCCTACACTTGTGACGAGTGTAAACAGAAGTTTAGAGAAAAGATAACCTTAATTAATCACTTTCGCACCCATACTAAAGAAAAGCCTTACAGTTGTGATGAGTGTAAACGAAAGTTTTCACAAAAGGAACTTAATTATACATCTTCGCAGCCATACTGGAGAAAAGCCTTACAGTTGTGATGAGTGTAAACAGAAGTTTTCACATAAGAAAAGCTTAGTTATACATCTTCGCACCCACAGTGGAGAAAAGTCCTACACTTGTCACAAGTGTAAACAAAAGTTTACAGAAAAGAAAACCTTAATTATGCATCTTAGCACCCACACTGGAGAAAAGCCATATAGTTGTGACGTGTGTAAGCAGAAGTTTGCACAAAAGGGAAACTTAATTAAACACCTTCGGACCCATACTGGAGAAAAGCCTTACAGTTGTGACGAGTGTAAGAAGAAGTTTGCGCAGAAGGGAAGCTTAATCAGACACCTTCGCACCCATACTGGAGAAAAGCCTTACACTTGTGATGAGTGTGAACAAAAGTTTTCACAAAAGGGAAGCTTAGTTATACATCTTCGCACCCACACTGGGGAAAAGCCTTACACTTGTGACGAATGCAAAAAGAAGTTTACACAAAGGAGCGCCTTAATTGATCACCTTCGCACCCATACTGGAGAAAAGCCGTACAGTTGTGACAAGTGTAAAAAAAAGTTTACACAGAAAGGAAGCTTAATCATACACCTTCGGACCCATACTAGAGAAAAGCCTTACATTTGTGACGAGTGTAAACCAAAATTTTCACGAAAGAAAAGTTTAAACAAACTTCAGATTCACTCCGGAGCAAAACTATGAATGACCGTAATGATTAAAATCGTCTGAATGTCAATTATGTCCAGAGAAATCCATTTGGAATACGGACTTAAAAAAACATTACAATATTCATAGTTAGAAACAATTTTTCTTCGAAACTTATAAATTTTATTATGTATAACGATCATTAGATTCAAATAAAACTGATTCAAAATTAAAATAATTTGTTAATTTCGTTGAATTTTCTCAAAGCTTTAACTAGGAAACCATTGCAATATTCATATTCAGATGTCATTTCATAATTCTACATAAAAAAACAACTTTTTCGTTAACAAAATTTATAGTGTTTGACTTTGTGAAATTTTCTATTTGCAACTTTAGTTCGGAATCTGAAGTAAAAATTCTGTCCGATATGTTTGTTTACTCGTTTGTTTCCATGTGTTTTAACTGTTTTTCTTTTAAATGTAACAGCACGCTTGAACCTATAATTAAATTTTCGCAGAGAAAGTCACATGATTTAAAGTTTAGTTTGTAAAGCATTTATTTCCATAATACCTGCCACTTAGCATAATTTATTTTTTTGTACTTTTAGTGAATACAACAGTATTGTCGTTACTTTAAAAATCAGCAGGTTACAACAATAGTTATTTAAATGAACAATTTTCATTTACAGAAGAAAAGTAATTAATATTAATTCACTATTTTACCAACAGACGATTAGACAAATCGCTGGATCATCGACTATTTTAAATCCAGGATTACTGATATTGCATTTCATCATTTTAGGATTAGACGTAATCTGGCATTAGTAACTTATTCACCAAATTCGGTCGAGTAGTGTATTAATTTTGGCAAACATGGCAGAAGATTTGTCTTACTTTGAAAAATAAGTGTATGAAAACAAAATAATATAAAATTATTTTCGAATTCCACGACGATTAATTTGTGATCGATCTAATCCTATTGAAAACTTTGACGACCGATGTGTATTGAAAGATATAGGCCAGGGATAGCGAACCTTTTTGAGTCCGCGTGCCATATTGTAAGCATACTTAGCTTTAAAGATGTTAACGTGTGCCAAAGTCTTAGCTTTCGAATAATAATATTTAAAGAAATTAAAAGAATACGCTTTAATTCGAATAAATGTAAAACATCTGATTGAAAAAAGGATGGTCAGGTGATAAACAGAAAGGATGACTGAAAAAGACAGAAATCTTATAATACATTACGTGCCAGATGATTTCTTTAACGTGCCATTTTGGGCACGCGTGTCATAGGTTCGGCACCTCTGATATAGGCTCCCTAAAAGAACTGCTTCAGTTTTCGTGAAATTTACAAAAATAGTATTAACAAGTATGTAAGTTTCTACATTAGTCGTCGACTGAACAGGTTAATGAGTAGAAAGTAGTTGCTATTAGGGTTTCTACACGGCTGTTTTTTAACCCGGGAAATCCGCAAATTTCTTAAAAATTCACTTTTTTTCTTATTTTTGTGTTAAAGTTGAGGAAATTTTGCAAATAGAAAGTATAATTAACCCATAAACTGTCAGAATATATTCGTTACATC
This sequence comes from Centruroides vittatus, assembly GCF_030686945.1. Lineage (NCBI taxonomy): Eukaryota > Metazoa > Arthropoda > Arachnida > Scorpiones > Buthidae > Centruroides > Centruroides vittatus. Next base: position 68,745 of record NW_027122684.1, on the reverse strand, counting down.
ACTACTTTGGATTAAATGAGGATCTTAGGAAAGAGAAACCGTGTCGATCTAGCAAATTTTTCAACGCCAACGAGTATAATTGTCCATCGTTGAACACAATTTATACAGTTTATTATACGCTAATTCAACATAACTTTTATCATCTAATTTCAAAAGTCTAATCCAAAATGAAACTATTGACATTTTTATTATTACTGATATTCTTTCTAGAAACACCAAATTCCAATCGTACATGTAAGCTAGAATTTTATGTTATAACATGAAAATTCGTCAAAGATATAAAGCAAGGACAATTTTCAGTTTATCGTAATAAGTAATTGTCCATATAGGAGCAGCAAAAGTAATACAGAAGAAATCATCGAACGAAATAACTTTACATAGATATAGACAGAATTAATTTTAGCTGTTGAAAGAATAGGCCCTACTGGACCCGTTACCATTTTAGCCTTACGTATATTATAATTTTTGCGTTGTAAAAATTGTCCAGAAGACTAAAAAAATACTCCCAAGTATATGTAATTCGAGACGATCTGTAAAGGCTACTTATTAAAAAAACCACTTCTCTCTGTGTGATCAGTTGCCTCCTTTCTTGAATATCATTACTTTTGTTTTAGAAACATTTATAGTTAATCATTAATATATAAAGAATATTCTTTGGAGAATTTAGTAGCATAAAAATTGAACCATCTTTCCAAGAAAATCCTTAAATTATAACGTGATGGACTTTTACGTTTAAAAGTATTAATTATTTGCCAAAATATTTTATATTGTATGGTTAAAATTGAAAGCTTTATAACAAAAACAAAAAGTTATTCATATATATGAAAACAAATGGTTGATTTATATTCCTTACACTACACTGAATATTAAAGCAACAAATATTTTATTGTAGGCATATATCAAGTTTTCATAACTCAGAGACATCCTACATCTTTAAAAAATATGCATTATTTTAAAACTTAACGACAGGTTACAAAATAATTTATGTAACGAATGTTATAAGTTTAGGTTTTCTAAGTACCTTATACACTTCTGATCATACACTTAAAATGATATTGATACTATAATTTCGATCGTAAACATATACTGTCGAGATATGTTAATTTCAATTCTCGTTACTTCAAGTCATTGCGTGATAATATTGTCGACTTTTTTAAGACGTAAAATAAAGTTTTCTTTATTAATGTTAACATTGAGTCGAGTAAATCATTCATAGTCTCGTCTATATGCTATCTCTCTCATCCAACAGATATTGACTTTTATAGGTTTTAATGTTATGAGTAGTTAAAGAACTCGATAAACAGTTATTTTCTCTATAAATAACGCTTTAATATAAGTAGATGTTAGCGCACGAATGTTATATGTATTGTTAATAATTTAATTAAATTTATACAAAATAACATATAAATTATTTTAATGCAAGAACTTGATAAATTATACAAAAACTAATGAGAGAAAAAACAGTATTTTACTGCGAAACAAAATTATTTATGTATAAGTATCATTAATTAGAATCACAGCTCATATCCTTTTTACAGCACAATTTACGACCATAATGATCGAGTTTCTGTTTAGGTGAAATGAACCCTCTTCCGCATTTATTACAAGAATATGGAAATAAGTTTGTATGCTTGTAGATGACGTGAGCCTTTAGTAGAAGCTTGTATGAAACTGGTAAAACAGAAGCAGGTGTAAAGCCTGTCTTTAGAATGTATTTGACATATAATAAATAGTAATATTGCCTAAACATTCAGAGATTTTAAATATTTTAATTATCTGTTTAAAAAACAAACATTTTTATTTGTATAATGCAATAATTGCAAATTCGTGTCTTTCCTAGTTTTAGGATATAATGCATAAATGCATTAAAAGCAACAATTATAAGTTGACCAGATTTTAGCATTGGTAAAGCGGAACAAAATACATGGGGAAGGGAAGGAGAGGTGTAGTTTTGTTTAAAAAAAATTGTTCTAGAGCAACAAAATTTTATCATAAAAAACCGCATAAATTGCATTGTATTTTTTAAAATTTCAAGATATGTAAAATTTACAAATATAATAAATATATATACTATTATAAATTTTTAAAAACTCTTTATTCTTTTACATATATCTCATTTGAGTGAATTTTTTTTTTATTTAATAAATCGCTGTTGTTGTTTAAAATGTCAAAATTTTTCACAAGAATTTGTTAATTTATATTTTACACATAATGTTGCTTTTATAGTCTCAACACTTAATTGTAATTTGTCAGACATCCACAATTTATTCACGGTAGAAAAAACGCGTTCAGTGGGGGCATTTGTTCCTGGTAAGGACAGTGCGTATTCCACAGTTTTTAATGCATTATTGTATGAAACATAGTTTGTTTCAAAATAATGAAATATTTCTAGCCATTTGTTCTCTGTTGAGATTTTTGCTGATGCCCAAGATTTAACCTTTTTCTTATCAATATATATATTATTTTAATAATGATACTTTATTAAAAAGATCATTTTCGAAAATATTGCTATCTGGAAAATGTTGACTAATGTGATCGAATGATTTTTGCACATCTTCCCAATTAAGTTCTTGTTTTAACATGACCTAATAAAAATGTTCAATATCATTGTAATGTCCCAGCAAAGAATGCCCGTTGTTTACACAGAAAGGAATGTGACCCGGGTCACATTCCTCTCTTTTGTTCTAAAGGGATTGGTCACGACCACCCAAGTAGGAAGGGTTGGGAAGGAAATTTCTACAAGGTACAAAATATATATCTAATATGGCGTACAGCCACAATACGAAACGATCTTTACCGAATCGCAAGTTTATAACACGTAATTGTGACAAGTTTATGACAAAAATTTAATTCTTCCAAAAAGTCGGGACTTTTTTAAAACGCCGCGGGATGAGGGACAAATTGTTAAAAATCGGGACTGTCCCGCTATAGAGCTAGTGGAACTGCGTTGAGCGCCACCTGTACGCAGGCAAAAGAAACTTTTTCGGGAAAACACGAGCGTCTTTGGGTTAGATACGTACTGAGACGCGGTGCTTGTTTTCTGCCTGTGATAATGAAAAACAGCTTTCTGCCAACAAAACTTCAAAAAATAACTGTTGTGTGGTCGGTTGTAGTGTTACCTATATTACTGAGCCGCCAAGTACAAAGTTTTATTCGTTCCCGCATGAATAATAGGCCTACCCTGAGACGAAAGAGAAATGGCTGACTGCAATTTAATTCCTGAGGTTAATTACATAATGATGTGTTGCATTCTAACCAATCTCCAATCTCCTGTTAACCTTAGTTGGCTCTATTTTAAATTTAGTTCTCTAATGTAAAGTTTAGTAATTTTCTTTTTTTATGTTATTTTGTTAATCTGACAGATATTAATTGGCATATGATGTGATATTTGAATTTACGAGATCTGTGGAAGAAAGGAGTAAGAAGCAAAATTAGTATTTTGAGGAAATGAGGATAAGAATTTCCCTATTAATACAATACTATTAGCTATTGCTATGGTCCTTATTGAAGTTCCTTTATATATATGGTTAGTTACAAATTTCATTATTTACCATGAAATAGATATATAGTTTACTTCTTCCACACCACCCTTTAAATTGTACAAAATTAAGAGTATAATAAATATAAGAATATTAATACTGCTCAGTCCCAATGATCTACAGACACTTCTCGAGTTACGACCATTCGCACTTATGACGAAAAATTTCATTAAAAAATTTTTAAAATGTATCAATTTTTTATAGGTTTCGTGGAATATATATCATATACATATATATCTTGCACGCTTTTGGCGATTGATTGCGTCATCTTTAGTTTTGTTGTGTAGTTAGTTACCCTTCGCGTGTGCTTGTGTAAGATGGCTAACTGTTTTGTTGAAGTACAGTCACTTCTTGACTTACGACCATTTCGACTTACGTCCGAAGTTGCGGAACCGAACCCCGTCGTAAGTCGAGAAGTGACTGTATTGACTAATGCAGGCATTACTTTGACCTTAAACTGCAGAATGTATGTATATATTATATATTATTAAATATATACTTATAAATAATATATAAATTTAGAATTTATCAAATTTCTATTTATTAAAATATAAATAGTTTTACATGTAACATACAAAATTCATACAGGATAAATTCATATGTTGCGAGAATGCTATTATTCCTCAACAACAATCAAATGAACAAAATGATGAAACAAAAGTAATGAACATGAAGTACTGAACTTTAAAATTATCACATTGAAAAATCACTGGTAAGATCGTCATCATCAGAATCTTCCTCACTAGAATGTTTTTGTATGGTTGAAGCAGATGATGGTTTCCAAGTGTAACATTTTATCATTGTTGCTTTTAAGAACTCGATTTTGTAGTTTAATTTTTATTAAATTTAATTGCAAAAAAAAAAAATACGTTCAACTGCTGCACTTGAATGAGGAAGCAATAAAAACATCTATTTACTGCCAAAGTAAAGTAGAAAAATATAGAAATATAGAATTAAAACGAATGTTTTGAAAGGTACTAAATTGAAAGGAAAGATATTAGGATTTCATAAATAGTACTAGGAAAATGGTGTTGGGTATCTTGGTACTGGAACAAGTAAAAAGGTATTAGATTACTACAAAAGAACTAGGTGAAACAACACTGGTGCTGCCTTTGTAGCCCCGATTCTGTTACCCGGCGTCGCCGCTAGAGGCGCCTCAATCTAGTTTCGCCATTCCTTCCACTAGCTCTATAAGAGGAACATCTTGTTACCTTAAGACTTAAGTACTTAAGCATGTATAAAGCAATAAAAACTTTAGATGATGAAATTGAGCTCCAGTCGACAAGACAAGTTGGTCAGTTAAAATCTCTTAATGATATTAAGTAGCTTCATTTTTATTCATGTTTAGTGTCATTAAATTCGTAGCAGATTTAATTCTTTCGCTTAATTACAATTAAGTATTTTAAAAAAAATCAAATTAAACTTAATTGTAAACGTTAGCACCAATAGCGAATCACCAATTTGCAGCATCCTTCAATAGTTAGTAAATCGAATTTAAGTTTTACATAAGTGTCAACCACGCTTTCATGTCGTGACAAAAGAGTTAAAGTGATCGTTTAGCACATCCGTACGTCATTCTGTACGAGTAGTAATTTTTTATAAACAGAAAAACCATCCGAAGATCCTTTAGATCGCACGATGACGAGAGAAGTCCAACAGGTCCTATAAAAACAACTTTCTGAGTATTTGGTTACTGTTACGTGGCATTACGCAAACTCGGCCATCAGCTGTTGCATTCCCGAAACGTCAACAACTGAAAAAACACGGAATTAACAGGCTTTGTACAAGATAAAATGCATTTTTACACAGAATCCTACGCAAAGTGTATGTATTTCACTGGAAATATACCTTATAACAAGATCTTAAACTAAATCAATATTAGAATATAGTGATAAGGACGTAAATTTACTTCAAGAAAATTCCCAACTTATTCATTTATCAGAAAAAACAGCACCTTTTTTATGCTGAGCATCTTAAAAATAGTTTTCTGTTTAGTATACTCGTTGCCAGTGCAAACAGACAAAGGTTCAGAAGAAAACAATGTACAGTACCGTAAATGAATAATATTAGAAAATACCACACAAAAAAGCTCGTGATATTTCCTAGTGATGCAAAAAATCCTGACAATCGTAAAAAAATGATAAATAAAAATCGTTGTTAAAAAAACTTATAGACAGTCAACAACGATATTTATCAGAAAAAACGTTTAAAAATTTATAAAAGTTAAAACGTTTGATGATTGGTCGAAGAAGTGAACCAAGCGGAGAAAGAAAAATGAATAAAATTTCTTTCATATATGTAGACTTATAGTAGTCATCATCATATAATATAAAATTATAAATAATTAATTATTTTAAAATTATACACATATATAAATGAATGTATGTATACAATTCTATTATTATAAAAAATAATTTATTTAAAAATATTCTAGAAAGAGGAATACCATTTAATAAATTTGAGAATTGTAACAATTTACAAGCCTTCATTAAAATATTAAATGCGTGTAATATTTTAAATTGTAAATGTTGCGTGTATCGTAACTATCGTTACACGCGTTCGAATGTATTAAAATCTTGTAATATTTTAGTTTTTTTTTAAAAAAGTTCCTCAAATAATATAAAAATATTTTATAAATTTGAATATACAATTAACGTGTAAAAAATTTAATAAAATTTCGGGTTATTTAATACACTACTCGTGTTTAAACTTCACGTGCTGGTGAATAGCTCGTGATCCGTGTTTACTATCAAACTATTCAATTGTTTATCTGGTTACCTTTGCGTTAGTGTAGAAAGTCATACAATAATTAGTGATGTAACGAATATTCGGTTACTACCCGGTATTCGGCCTATTTTTCGCTATTCGGCCGAATACCGAATACCTAAAAACAGGAGTAAGAAATAACAAAAACACAGTAAATTAATCATTTTGGTTACTTTTATTAATGAAATTATAATTATTAAAGTTAATAAGAAACAGCATCTAACTCTAATATTGAATTATTTCGTAATTAAATAATATTATAGCCTTTATCTAGCCGGATATCTTATGGCATTGATAGCGTGTAGGTTAGAATGTATCGGGCATTAATGTCATTGTTTAGTTAATTATGTTATATTCGTATTCGCGTATATTTTAATATTTTTACGATATTTTAAAATGATTTACGAAACGTTTTATTGAAACTAATCGTATTTAATGAAAGAATTATTTATCTATTTCCAGAAGATGAGTAACTAATATATAATTTATTTTATATATAAAGCAAAGAATGAGCATTTCTTATTATATACAAAAGATAATATTTGAAATCATGTTAATTTTAAAAATATTGACAAAAACAATAGCAACAAAATATCACAAAACTTCACTAATAGATAATATATTTGAACTGTTTCATAACTGGGGAGAAACTAGACCATACGTCCCCACTAAAGTATATCCTTGGGGTACTATTCAGTCTACAAATACGTGGTAAAAACAAAATTTTAGTGCTTAATTAAAGAATTAAAAAGATCGATTGCAAATAAAATAACTTGTATTTAGATGTAAGTTATAACTTACATGCAAATACCAACAACTGCCGAATCATATCGGGCTATTTACGGCTATTACATATATTATAAAGCAATTTGGCACTAGAGGTAGACGTTAGGCTCCATCTCGTATTAACTTTAATAATTATAATTTAATTAATTAATTTAAATAATTTAGACCTACTGGAAGAAAAAATCGTAGTGACAGCGGGCCAATAGAGAGCAGGGTGCGCGATCCTTGCCATAAATGCGGTTTGCGCGCCAATTTTCGTACGTGCGTTAATCAAGCCGAATAGTTTGGCCGAATATTCGGCCATTCGGCCACGCTCCTGGCCGAATATTCGGTATTCGACCTGAGGCCGAATATACTATTCGTTACATCACTAACAGTAATCGTTCAATTTAGTGTTTGCGATGTTTTTTCTACTGTGATTCTCGTGATTAATGCACTAATTATGCACGTGGATTTACTTATTCGTCAAACACGCCGTTTACAATTATTAAAGATTTTTCTCTTCAATGAATAACTTATGGTGGGATAAAAGAATGTGGCAATGTCAAAGCTAGAAACCTTGGGGACTTTTATACAGATGAGATAGTTTAGTTTGACCATCAGGAGCTTCTGCTGATCGAAACGACTAAGTATGTTTTTTTAGAAAAGCAATTTTTTACGTCTGTTGATTAAATAATCCCGAAGAGTTTTTGATGAAGTCTGGATAATAGAAATTTCTTATTTATTTTGTATTTGTTTTACTTTTTTATAAAGTATGTTTTCCTAAAGTGTGGCCCACCGTAACGTTACGCGTCATCAAAGTCGCCCGTGAAACAATTTGGGTTGGCCAGGCCTTATTTCTGTTATTCAATCTTGATATATTTACGATTAAATTAAATCGTAAATATATCAAGATTGAATAACTGATAGTGTATATCATTACGGAACTCTTGTTTACAAACGGTGCTAACCTGATTGATTAAGTTCTTGTACAATCGAATGAAAAATCGATTGTCTTTTTCAATCGTGCCAATCACTTGTTTGGAATGCGGGATGACGTTTTCATTATGTAACACACTCAAATGTCACATGCGTGTACATTCTAAAACTACAAGTATACGGCCTCTCTTATGTTTTACGAGTTTCTCACAAGATTCTCCACTAAACACTCATACACTGTCATTTCCGTATTCTTGTGAAAAATGTGGAAGAGATTTTATTTCACCCAAACATAAATTCGATCATTATAGTCACAACTTGTGCTACAAAAAGGAAATGAGCTGTAATTCTAATTAATGTGTGTTTCTAACGTAGATCCATCTATGGAGAAAATTTTAAATGAAAAACAAATGCGATCATCACATTAATTTCTTTTCTTTACATGTGTACTTATTGTAAGTAAAATGTTTATAAATTTATAATAAATAATTTTTTCTCATAAAATTATTTTACTATTGTTTTGCGACTTTCAGGTTGAGAAACGCTGCTGTATAGGAAACTGGGTTAACTTTGATGACCACCTGTTTGACCTCAGGTCAAATATTTAAAAACAAAAGTCTCCTGAATTGTGAAATCACCCGGGTTACTAAAAAGACAAATTCGTTCGCAGAAAGAGAATTAGGACTTAGATCTATTAATACAATTCTCATTTAATCACAAATAAATTAGATTGTTGTATGTTTCAAAATTTTACCTAGAATCGTGCTATAATTGTTTCTTAAATTAATTTAGGGATAACAGCATAAATTTCGTCCATGTATCCTATATATTGTAATATTTTATATATAAAATTTGTGGGTTTCTCAGTTTTTTTCATTGTCAGGATTAAAGTTGTACTTTTTTTAAAATATAAATTGTGATTTTCTTTACAAATAAAGTAATTTTTATATCGATTTTATATCGATATTTTAGTGTTTTGAAAAGTTTTTTTAGTTATAGTAATGACGACACTCTACGGAATGTAGATCACTCCCATACTATACATCCAATTGCGTGGGAAAAAGCTGGCGCCATAGTTAGTTATGAAAGTATCTATAACTAGTTATTCTGTGATAGATTTAAAACGTGTCTGATTTAAAGATCTAATTACTAAATTAATCGAATTTCGAGATGTTTTTAAATGTTTATTGTAACATTTGATTATTTCAAATTATAAATATCGAGTATACTATAGATTACTTACTTCCTATGGAATTTCGTGTGTTTGGGTATATATCTGAACTCAGGGGACCGAGACGAGTTCAACGATACTCTACATTTGGACCGGAGACGAAAAATAAAAAAGTTATCATACTTTTTTCCGGCGATCGCGCGATGATAGGGAGTCGCGTCGCTCTTCTCTAAGTCGGCCTCGCTATCGCGATCGGGAGTGGCGTGGCTTGCCGTTAAAATTGCCTTTAGTAGACGTTTCCCCCCTTTTTTTACTTTGTTCAAGAACTACCGTGAATCGATCACTAGTTTAGCACATGGCGGCGTGTGGTGGCTCCCATACGAGAGGTCAGTCGGGCCGCTATGTTCGCTGCCATAAGTAACATTAACCGAAATGGCGATCGCGCGATGATCGGAAGTCGCGTCGCTCTCTCCGCTCTCGTATCGCGTGTTTAACCTTACTGGAGATGACCGTAGTCCGACGTCACGGTTTGTAGACTTTACCGCAAAATGGCAATACTAGCAACTACGGTGCCGTCTGCATGAGAGCATTAAAAAAGTATGGTAACTTAAAAAGTGTGATAACTTTTTTATTTTTCGTCTCCGGTCCAAAAATAGGGTACCGTTGAACTCGTCTCGGTCCCCTGAGTTCAAATATATAATCAAAGTTTCGAAATTCCATAGGGAGTAATCTATAGTATACCCTAAATATCGCTGGGATAAAGAAAATAAAATTGTCTTTTTTATCACTCTCGTGAGTTAGAAGTGTAGTAGGTCACGTCATAATCAGAAGCAGCGTCGTCTTGTAGTAAGTGGTAAAAGTCCTAATCTGTTCTGGTCTAAACTCATTTGCAAACGCATTTTTTTAAAAAAAGAATATTTACCAAAAAAATATATGTAAAATAAAGCATTTTCAGAAATTATACAAACTACTGTAAGACTATTTCGCATACGAACATTTTCTTCACTTATTATATTATATTTTGTCAACGTAAGCATTATTTATTAATAGAACACCTGTGCTGGTTTTAAGAATTTACGCAAGAAATAAGGAAAAAGTTTTTAAAGAAAACAGAATTTCTTCAATTCTTGCGTAAAATCTTAAAACCAGCATAGTTGTCCTATTAATAATTAATGTCCACGTTGACAAAATATATAATAAGGAACTAAAGGACAGTAAGGCAATAATAATTAATTGTTTTCTTCGCTGCTTATAATAAATAGATTCCGGCTGCATTTTTCGGTCATTATTCATTATCAAAAATACCACTTTCACGAAGTATGTTTAAACATTTAAAAAAGACGTTCATTGAATAATTCACAAATAATTCACATTAGAACTGGTATCACGTGACATATACGTCGCCAGAAAAGTTGCAAGGAAGTTGACGTAGCTTCCCTTTCCGCTTTCACTTCAGACTCATTTACATGGAAATAAATGTAAATTGTGGAATGTACAAAATAAGTTTCATTTATTTCCTGCAAATTTTAAACCAATTTAGGTAACGGTTAATCAAATAAATATTCGTGAATATATAAAACTTATTTCTAATTTTTGCAAATATTGGCTTTATTTATATAAGGCATTTAACTCCTATACGTGTCATTACAGTTTTTCTATGTGTAATATAAAATCTCTATTAGACGTGTATCACTTTAAATCGGAATATATAAAGCATATCAATATTATACATATACATTTTTTACTCGAGTGTACTCTCATGAAGATACTATAAAAGTATAATATTTTGCGACTGTGATCACAAAAGTAAAAGTGCCTGGAATCGCCTTTTTGTGTTATGATATTTGGTTGTTCTAGTTCTCTGTGACGAATCGGCAGGGCAGAATCCGTAATTCAAATTGAGTTCGCCACATCTCCATTTATTACAGGCTATATGTATGCCATCTTGTAATGAAATTTTAAACTAAAGGCCTTCCCAAATTATTTATTTACCTGTTAGTTGTACATTGTACATTGTAGTGTAAATTTTATATGTTCGCCTTTAAAAAAACTAAAATATTTATCAGTGGCGTAGCGTGGGTGTCAGCCGCCCGGGGCGGAGGAAAATTTCGCCGCCCCCTTAAATAAAATACGGGGAATCCCTACAAGTCAGTACAGACGGTGTTGTCAGTCGCTACAATGAGCAAGATGTCATTATTATATATTCATTTAAAGAAAGGGGATTCCCCAGTTTCGTCACAGAATAAATAATGAAAAATTCCGTGCTCGTTTCAATCGGTCCGAATCGTAGGTGTGACAAAAATATGAAATGAAATGGTTCAAATTTTTACAAGATATTATTATTATTATTGTGAAAAAGTGCCGCCCCTGCCTCCCCCACTACGCTACGCCACTGTTATACACACAAGCGTCCATTTTGATTTTGCGTTACACGTGTAGCGGACGTAAAAGCTGCTTTATCTTTGCTGCAGCGACCTCTTGCAGCAAACGTTTAGAAGCGGTTCGACTACATTTAGAAACGAGTAAAGGAGAGTTCGCTGTAAAGCGCTTCTCGAGCGCTGCATAAAGAAACGCGCCCATAGCGTGACTCGTTAAATTCTGCTTCTACGTTAATTGAACTGCTTTTTGATTTATAAACCATCCCGCATAAAGCAGGATTTCAAAAATTGCCTATAGGCTCATTGTAGTGCTCCCCTCCACGGTAATCTTTAGTAAAAGGCGAAAGATTAGCACGTATAGAATGAAGGGAAACCTGAGTTAGAGTTAGAGTACATTCTGGCCGAAGAGGGTCCTTTGGACAGTTGCTTTCGTCTCTCTGGTGTCATTGTAGTTATATTTCTCTCTTCGCAAAAGTTTTAAACAGTTTCGTAAACTGTAAAGCCATTCGAAATAATACGCCGAGTTATCGAATATTTCTTAAAGATATGGAACAATGAGTATTTTAACTTTTTCTAAGCGTTAATAGGAAAATTTTAGTAACTTCTCGACAGATGGCGCTAACGTCAACGTCGTTATATTTCTTACGCATCGAATTTTGTCACACCTTTGTTTGTTATTTCACAATAAAATACAAACGAACAAAAGAAATACTCTTCGAAATGTCAACGAAATATTTAAATTTTTACATTTATTTTTTAGTATTGTATCGAATTATTTAGGAATCGACGGCATTAGTAACATCGCTACAATTCATTCCGACTCGAAACTGTTTTAATTTTTTTAAATTATTTCTTCCAAGCGTTGAGACTTACAAAAACAAATATAAACGTTTTAAAATATATATTTTTTAAAATTTTATTTTATTACTAGCAGATGAGCCCTGCGTTGCCAGGGCAAAAAACAACACTATTAAGATTGAAAGTACGAAATGATCTAATAGATTATTTCGTACTTCTAACCATCTATAACAGACATGGGCAAATGCGGCTCTTTTTGAGTTACATGCGGCTCTTGCTGAAAGTGTTAATTTCTGTTTTTTATTATTGTTTTTACAATTTTATTTTTATAATTTTGTGAAAATATGTTTATTAAAAAAATTCAATATTTGTTTTATATTATATTTATATTATATAATAAAATCGCGCGCCTTACCATACTCTCCGCCACGACAGTACAGAACTGCGGCTCCCATGCATCTTGCAAAACCTACATTTCGGCTCCCACTGAACTCTTGCTTGCCCACCCCTGATCTATAATATTACATTATAGCATTTGATTTATATAACTACAAAGATTATCTTTAGTTACTTGGAGTGATAAACTCTTACGTAAGATAACCTTCGTAGTTATATAAATCAAATACTATACTATAAGAACATTAAACTGAAAACCATATAAAGAGTGGTTATTTCAGCCTACCATTGTCGCGTTTATCGTGGTAGTCGGACGGTACGAAATAGCACAATTTCATTGGTCAAGTAGACACCAATTTACAATAGAAAGTCCTCTCGGGAGTTTCCCCTTGACAGATTGCCCACGTGTTGCAATGCCGTATTCTTTCAAACCATTCTTCTAAAGTCGCTCATAAGGAAATTTTGCTTACGGTCACTTTATGAGTAACGTATAAGACTACTTAATTTATGCAGTAAGTTTTGTGTTAAATTTTATGTTTGCGCAGAAAAATTTCAAAAGATTCAGTAATTAATTGTTACTATTTCGTGTATATCGTACTATTGATATAAAGTTTTAGAAAAGTATTTTTATTAAATTTATGAATTTTTAAATGAAGAAGAGAATGATTGACATCAATTTTATGTTAAATAAAATCTGACATACATACATCATATACTACGAAAGAATTCGAAATGGTTATGCAAAATTTAATTACAAATACACTAGATTAGCGAGAATACAAGATTACCGAATGTATGGACTTATCCATTGCCTTTAGACAGGCTTTAACGCAACACTAGTAGTTAGTCGTGGGTTCGTACTTCGCCAACGGGCTGGCCTCGTGGAATTATCCGGGTTTTTTACGTTTGTAACACCTAAATAGGGGCCAATGAAAGACCTCCCGGGAGGCATTTCCCTCGGAAGATCGTTTATGTGTGGCGTTGCCGTATACGAATAAACCTGTGCACAAAATAAAATCAGAGTAAATGTCGAAACGGGATAATGACATAACTAACGGAAACGCGTAGGCAATTACATTAGTGGGTATGCCGGATGGCCGAGCAGTCAAGGTGTCAACCTACCACTCTGGGGGACCCGAGAACGAATCCGGACGGATCGAAAATCCCCAGGAATTTTTCGGGGATGGTCCGTCCTGATATGTCGGGCACCGTCCTTCACCACCCGGCCGTCCCATTGTGGGCCTGGCCGAACCCATAGTGGGCTTGCTAAAACAGTGTCGACAAGGCGGAAAAAGTTTTTAAAAAAGTGGGTATGTCGGATAATTAAGAGCCGTATTAGCAATAGTGCGCGCCATTAATTTTTACACTAAATCAATTCTTTTTATGGTAAGAATTAATTTAACGAAATCACATAGCACTAAATGAAAACTCAATTACACGTAACGTTGCCTCACAAATTTCTGAATAAGCATAAATTATCCAATGTTTTCTTCCTATTACGTGAAATTAAATGTTTCTTTTTCTCTTGTTGTTATTCCGCCAAATAATTTATCGTTGGTTCGCTGATTACGGCAGCCATATATATTATGCCAACAGTGTGATATTCTCAATACCTAACATGCTTACAAAGTGAAATGAAGGTTTCGTAAGTGCCAAGACGGATGCCAGTCACGTGAATCAATGACGATTCGATATTGTTGGCAAATGTCTGGCTATAAAGGAAGGTGCTACTCTATATATCTGCACGAAGAAGTACAATGACAATTATTATTATCAAATTATATTATATTTGTTAATATATTGAAAGTTCATATAATATTTCTCTGGAGGAAATTTTCTTAAAATAGAATAACGTATTTACAGGCAGTGGCCATCTCTATTCATCCTCTGTATTTTTTATTACCCGTGACGATCGTATGTTCCTTTGCTTTCATGTTCCCGGTTGGAAACCCCTCCAATGCCATCATTTTCGACAGCGGTGCCATGACGTCTTTTGATATGATAAGACATAATTTAACTAGTTAAGTAACGTTGTATCAGCGTGTAGTCGGAACGAAGCTGCTCGCACCTTTATTTTCTAGATTATGAGGGGAAAAAAACAAAGAATCATTCGTTCTCAACAATATATTTGATTTCTATTGGATCATTTAAAAGTACAAATATAAGGTCAGAATAAGCCATTAATTAATTGCTATGCCAATGTCCCATGAAATTCTGAGTATCGCTATGGGCCTTGGATTTACAGATTGACTCGTAGCAATTTTTATTGTAACGCTTTAAAAATACTAGTCAGTTATTTTTTTCACTCGACTCAATGTAACATAGGTAAGACCGATAGTTGAGTCTTTTTTCCATATATCTATTTTGATTTTTGGAAGAGTTAATCCCTGTGATTTATGTATAGTCATCGAGTATGCTAAGGTAAGGGGAAACTGTCTACGAGATCGCAATATACTGCCATCGTTCGAAGAGCGTGTTATGGTGATTATTGGAAACAGATTACCATAGATGAAAGGTCCCCGATAGCTATCGAATTCCACTAAAATAAACAGAGGAAGAGCTGGAGGGTGAGCATTAGGAGCATATATAATGTAGCGTATAGTTCCTAGTGAACCATTGACGAGACATCCTTGCACCCATAAGTTGACTCTCAGCATGATTCTAGCATTAACTGAGAGATTCAAATACTTGGAGAGACCGAGAGCTGAGTCATCTTTGGACGAAGGCGGGGCAATATCTGGAGTGTTTTCAGATGCTATATAAGCAAGAGGGCATCCAGTTGACTGTAAGTAGTCTTCATTGCTTTGTTTAACTTGCTCGTTTGTAGGATATAGCTCTACTGCCGTTTGGAACTGATCAAGTTCATCTCTGGATAAAGAGGCTCGATTTCTTGTCGTCAGAATGTTCAGCTCTGTATCAGAGAAATTACCCGAAGCTAGATGTTGTAAGACATCTGTGAAGGAACTATCTGCGCTATTTTGTCTATGAGAATTACTAAGTTCAATGAACTTCTCAAAAGAATCAAATGCAAATGTAATGTAATGTCCAACAAGGTCCCTGCCCTGTTGGGACATTACATCATAAAAACACTCGAGAAGAGAGGAGTATCTTTAACAGGAGGAAGCTGACGAAAATCACCAAACAAATAGACAAAGAATCCACCAAACGGCTCATCTTTCTCGGAGTTTATCTCCTTCAATCTTCTCTCGATCATGTAAAGCATTCTTGCACCAATCATTGACATTTCATCGATGATGATGAATTTGAGCGACTTCATCTCAACCTGGAATCTCTGTGCAGCTTCTTCATTTAGAGATCGAAATTTCGTACTAACGATAGGAAGACAAAGGAGAGAATGGATCGTAAAGCCATCAATGTTGATCACTGCTGCTCTATGTTATAGAATAATAAGTTAAAAAAGAAAACTTTTTTTAACTTATTATTCTATAAAGATTTTTTATATTTGTTGTGTACTGTCTAGTTAGCGATAACATTTACCTTTCAAAAATACTGTTTTAATGCTTGTCATATTTTCCGACCACTAGATGACGCTTCTACACGTGCGTGCAGGAAGCGACTAACACTTGACTTCGTGCATTCCTTGTCAACAAAATAACTCTGGAATGAGTTGTCCGATCTTGATGAAATTTTCTACGACGACTCACCATTACTCAAGGACGAACTGATTAAAATTTCAACTCTCAAAAATGATCCATACTGAAGAAAAAACCCCTATCTCCAGTTCTACAAAAACGGATCATTTTTGAAAGTTGAAATTTTAATCAGTTCATCCTTGAGTGATGATGAGTCGTCCAAGGAAATTTCATCAAGATCGGACAACTCATTCTAGAGTTATTCTGCGGACAAGGAATGCACGAAGTCAGGTATTAGTCGTCACTACGTTCCGACAATCAAAATTACAAATATGCTTAACAGTGGCGTAGCGTGGTTGTCAGCCGCCCGGGGCGGAGGAAAATTTCGCCACCCCTTTATTTAGGTATTATTATTATTTATTGTGAAATTTTGCCGCCCCTTAAAGTGCCGCCTGGGGCGGGCCGCCCCTGCCGCCCCCACTACGCTACACCACTGATATTTATACACTTATTTTTACAGCCACTCTTTTTATTAAACAAAACAATATGCTATATATAAAGTTACTATTTATGAAAAAAAAATGTTACTTTTAATTTGGTTCAAAAAATATTAACGTTTAGAATTATATGTTTTCACATATTTTGAATTATGTTGAATTATTTAAACTTTTTAATTAAAAAAAAAATTGAGAACAGAATTGACATATTACGTTTACATTTCTGCCATCTGGAGATTACAATAGTAACTATCTTTTACATACACAAAAAATATATTTTACATATTATAAAAAAATAACTTATTAACATATTACAATATAATAATTAAAATGTAATATCTGTATTTTTTATTTTGATAAATTATTATTATAAAATTCATTATTTATTATTCTAATATATTTAAATTTAATTTATCGTAAATATCTAAACAATAAAAACTGAATTTATTTACTGAAATAATGCTTTTAAATAATAGAAAATACAGTCAAACCTGTTTTTATGCGCTCCTTTTATGTGCGATTTTAGATAGCTTTACGTCATACGTAATACGTCATAGGTAGGTCACAGGAAATAGAATGGCGTCACCTTACCTGCAGCAGGTCTCCCTGCGGTCACGTGACCGACTGCAAAACACGTGTTTTTGTTTACAATATTTTTGACTATTATACTTTGTAAATTAATTAACAAAATCGAATAAAATTTCAAAAATTACAAAGAGCGATAAATAACAAATATATAACAGCATAAATTAGTACAAAAACTAACAAAATAGAGGAAAAAAATTGACATTAATTAGGGCAAATGAATTTGATTATAAAATTAAAACAAATTACATTCTAATCTGACAAAACGAATTGTTTAGTCTTAGAAACACTTTTCCAAGTACAATATAAAAATTACACTAATTTAAACGACTCCTAACAAAATAATAAGCTTTTTATTGATTAAAAAAAACAGATTTCGTACTTTTATATCGGTATCAAAATGACTCTACGTAACCTTCAGCTGCAATTGCTAATAATCCTGACCTTTATAAACATATGATAATCATTAGTTTAAAATACAACGATATTTTTCAATTATTATAATATAAAATAACAGAAATGACTTCTATACATTGCATTTACGATTAAAAATAATAATAATCACAAATTACGAAAAGTATAACACAAACATGTAATTAACTAAATAAACACCTGATATCACAAAACAAGCGAAAAAAATTAAAGAAACAGACAGAAAATAAAACACTTACATCAATACTAAGCATGACCAACTTCTATCTAAGCAGTATGTTCATTTAAAAACTCGAAAATGACGAATTTATTTGAAAATAAAATGCAAATAAAAAATAACTGTAAAATAAAAACGGAAGTGTACGATCGCGAAAACTGCTTGTGTCTATCATGTATAGTCTCAACAAAAATTCAATTTAAGCTCACCAGCGTATTCTAACACCGGGCAGTTTTAAAACAGGTTCTCAGCCGGAGTATAAATACGCCGCAGTCAACAAAGGGTAGGAAATAAACATTTGATTTTTTAAAGCTTGTCTTGTTTCTAATTGATGGTGTAATAAGTCTAGCGGAAAAGAAAAGCCGTCAAAGAGCTCGTATAATTGACAGAGAAAGAAACTGTATGGGATTTTAGAAAAATTCGTCGATCTTCCACGTATAAATGTATTAAAAAAATCATTGTTTGTGATATGGCAGCTTTTAATAAAATTTTCATTTTACTTCAATTGTGTTTTGAAATATTAGCCTTAAGTATTGAATTAAACAAACTACTATTATTTCGTACTATTTAAAAGTCAATTCATTCTAAACAAGTATCGTATTACCACTAATTTAGTCATAATGATATCGAAACTAGAATTTTCATATCCATTAGTTTTATTACATTAGAATATGACAATCTTGGATTTCAGAAGGTTGTCTTTATACTTGATGGATCTAAAGTAGCCAATTGTTTATGGTTGAAAGTGGGGTTTACCTTATGCACAATTGAAATCTTTTAAACTGTAGTGTTCAGAGATTACATAAATTATAGAAATGAACTACATTAATAATTCAAAATTACATAAGTTGTGTACGTGAATGAATTTTCACTTGAATGTTGTAAATGACTTTTCAAGAAATTGCATCATTTCAATAAAGACTCTTGTTTCAACTATTTGCATTTTATAGTACTGTTTTCATAACATTGTGTAAATACATCATAAAAATGTAAAAAAATTTATTATAAATTATGCAATTTTATTAAGTACTGATGATATATACAATTCTGTACAACATATATATAATAATAATTGAACAAAATTATATAAAGAATCTTTTATAAGTTATAAATACAGTATAAAGGAAGAGAAAAAAATATTATATAACAACATAGATATTAAAACGAATATTCTGAGTTGTAGAAACTAGATTGCATTCGATCAGTAAAATATTTAGAAGAGTGAACACTTATCTAAATATTCTCAACTTTTCAGCGGTCTTGTAAGATTTCAGAAAGTCCAGACACTAACGGTCCAAAAATGTTCTAAATGTAATTTTTAATTCTTCCTCGGTTTTTAAGATCTTACAAACATTCTATTTGCAATGTCATAACACTTTGTTGTAGCTCTTCGTACAGGTGGGTGCGTTGCAGTTTCGTCACTTTCTTGGTCATTATAATCATTATATACTTCTATTACGTCGCAAGTTTGTATACAAATATTGTGAAGAATGCATGCACCAGTAATAATTGTATTTACAATCAGGTCCATTTGACACATGTCTAAAAATTTGAATCACCTGAACCGTTCAACAAGATGTGCAAAAGCACGCTCAATTACGTTTCTACACTTTGCTAATTTATGATTATACAGCTTTTGCACGCTGTTGTGATTCCCGTTATCTCGATATGGTGTAAGCAAATGCTCAGATAACGGGTAGGCACTATCACCCAAAATATGACCACAGCTGAAAAATCCATTACCGGTGTTTACTCTTTCATGCAATGCTGATCGTCTGAAAACACAGGCATCGCTTACTGATTTCGCTTCATCTTCATAGCAGTCTAAAAATGTCATTTTTTTTTATTACAAACGGCTTGTAGAATGACAGAGTAATGCTTATTTCTATTGAAATAAGCTGCTGCTTCTTTTGTTGGTGCTTTGATGGCCATATGCTTTCCATCAATACAGCCTATAATTCCTGGGAAACCAGATTGGATATTAAAAAAATCCATTGATTTTTCAGTATCCTGCTTTGATAACCAAAAGAGAATCAATAATATTTAAAATGTTTCATGCTGTACGTCGAGACAGCTTCAGCCGATTGCCAATGCCTCTAGAAAAAAGAAAAAAAAGGTATATTATATTTAATATCAATTATTTTTTTATTTTAAACTAAGTTATGCCATTGCACTTATATTTCTTATGCCTTACGTCTTATATCTGGTAACTAATAAATTTAAATGCTATTCATTTAGAAATTACAATACTATATATCAATACCGAGAAATCGATTTAAAAGAAAATGTGAACAGATGCGTCGCACACTTTGCGACGCGGAGCGCTTCAAAAGAATATTTTGTTTATGGAGTTCAATTAACCAATTTTTAAGACCTAACCAGTAACTAGACCTAAAATCAGTAGACTAAACCTACGATCCCTGCCCTAGACCATCACTGACGCGCAATTAACTGATTGCCTCTGGAAGTGATAACATTCGATAGATCAGGGAATCGGAAAGCTGCTAGTGATTTTGCTCTCGTTTTTTTTTGTGTGATTTATGCATTAATTCACGGAAAACATTGTCGGATTGTAAACAAAGAATTGCCAGAAGTATAAAGGAAGAGAATAATATCAAGTAGGATACAAAAATTTTGATAACTTTTATATTTTTCTTAAGCCTATTTCCGGTCGGCCATCGAATTCAAATTACGGACCTCTGGCTGAACAGATTTGAATAATACTCTACCCTAGCCGAGAGGACAACATCAGTATTGTATCTTGAAAATTTTACCAAAATCCGCCTGCCTATTTTTAAATTATGACTGTTCTTAGATTGGCTTCCATTTTGCACCTTGACTTTACCATTGCTATGGCAACGGTCAATGTCTGTTTCTTTCTAGAAACTTTAGAATAATTAATTAGTACTACTTGGAAAACTTATATAGACTTATATAAAAACTTATATAATAAAAAAAAATGGAAGAATATAGTAATTCGTCTACGGATTACAAATCACAATCTGAGAAGGAAGATGTAGGATTACTAAATATTTTATCTGTAAAGAATGATATAGAAAAGTATATAAAAGATTATGCTAGATCAAAACGAGGAACAAAAATACGTGTAAAATTTATAACAGATAGTCTAGATAAAATAGTAAATATTTACAAAGAAAATAGAACAACAGATAATTGTATAAAAGAAATTAACAACAAGTTAGAAAAACTAATTGATAACACCGCCATAAAAACGCAAAATCCAACATATGCAGATATAGTAAAGGAATGGATACCCCCACAAAAAGAAAATAAAGCAGTTATAATAATCAATCACAAAAACGAAAATATTGACTCAGATGAAGTTAAGAAAAAAATTAAGACGGTCATTGATCCAGTAAAACTTGGAATTGGCATAAAGAATGTAAGAAAAATTAGAAATAATGGTATCTTAGTGGAAGTAGAAAATTCAAACCAGAGCGAACGACTAATTAAAGAAATTGCTAAAAATGAGGATCTTACAGCAAAAACACCGAAAAAAATCACGCCAAAGATATGTATTTATCATGTACCAGACGATATAGAGAAAGAGGAATTAATAGAGAAATTGTTCATTCAAAACGAATATATTTCAATGGCCTATAATGAAGGAGGAAACTATAATAACGAAATAAACAAAAATATAGATGGGGTAAATCCAAAAACACAAATCATTGGGTCTGTGAGGTATCCCCGAAACTACGCAAATTACTTTTGAATCAAAGAAAAATAAATATGGGTTGGGTAAGGTGCCAAATAAGAGATTACTATGACATAATTCAATGTTATAAATGCTGTCGATATGGGCATACCGCCCAAGAATGTCAATGTAATAGAAACTACTGTACACATTGTGCGTGCGATCATCGGTACAACGAATGCACAAATAAGGATAAAACCCCAAATTGCGTAAATTGCATGAAATGTAAGAATGACACACATACCCACAAAGCAATAAGTGACGAATGCCCGAAAAAGCAGAAAATAATCAGAAAAATTAAAATGAAAATTGATTATGGAAACTAGTTCTCTAAATAATAACGAAGGTATGAATCATTTGGAAAGTAAAAGTTTAAAATGCTTACAGATTAACGTAGGGAGGGGAATAAATGCTGTATCTCAAATTGTAGGTAATAAACTACAAAATCTTGATATCCTATTGATACAAGAACCGTACTGCAAAGCAAACAAACCTATGGGCTGGCCACTCAAAACACAGGTACTCTATTCGAGCAATGGGGAAACACCATGGACCATAACAATTATAAACAACAAAAATATGCAATGTATGTTGTTAACCAACTATAGTGATCAATTTATGACTACTATCGAATTAAGAAACAAAGATAAAAAATGGATAATCTGTAATATATACCTTCCAATGAAAGCAAATATCAATACTCACTTAGCAAAATTAGAACAATTGTGTACAATATACCATCAAAGCCATGCAATTATTATTGGAGGAGACAGTAATGCCCATTCGTATGTTTGGTTCGACGAAAATATGGATGACAGAGGTGACGAGTTGGAAGAATTCATAAATCATCAAAATTTATTTCTTCTAAATGAACCAAACATGCTTAGTACATTCGAAAGTACAAATGGAAGTTCTAATATAGACATAACAATTATTAATAGTATTGCACTGAATGAAGTCAAAAATTGGAAAGTAAACGATGAAATCAGCCTATCTGAACATAGATACATCACATATGAAATAGATCAAATATTTAACAATATAAGTATAAAAAAGTACAATATCAAAAAAGCCAAATGGAAAAGAATAATCGAAGAAATCAAACCACACAAACAAGAATTGGAAAACAAAAAATAAAGAACAGGCAAACGAAAAAATTACAAATCTCAAACATAATAAATAAAACAATAGATAAAAACATCCCAATTTATGAGGAAAGAAATAGAATTGTCAAATGGTGGAATACAGAACTGACCACCCTTAAAAGTAAAGTTAGGGCAAAGCGTAGACGTTATGCAAAATGCAAAGATCAAAATTTAAGAGGAAATCTCAAAGAAGACTATCTCACAGAGCAAAGGCAGTATAAACAACTTATAAAAGAGTCGAAGGAAAAAAGCTGGACAGAATTCTGTCAACAAAGTGCGAATGATCCCTGGGGATTAATATATAAAATTTCAGCTAAGAAAATAAAACAAAAGTTCCAACTAACAGAATTAAAAAATGAAAATGGAAATATCATCAGTGATATGGAGGAATGTCTAAAGATATTACTACAGGAATTTATTAAAACTGATGATAAATCTCAGGATACTCCTGAACAGAAAACATTACGTGAAGCAATACGTTTTCATACAAATGAAACACATACGCCACAATTTACTAAGGAGGAAATAACATGGATAATATCGACCTTTAAAAACGGGAAAGCACCAGGTAACGATTATATTACAATAGAAATGATTAAGATACTAAATATGAAAGATCCTGATCTTCTGCCTAAAATATACAATACTTGCTTAAATTTTGCAATCTTTCCGACACCTTGGAAGGTAGCTAAAATTCTGCCACTTTACAAAGGGAAAAATAAAGATAAATTGAAAGCTAAAAGCTACAGACCAATCTCATTGTTACCAGTAATGGGCAAGGTTCTTGACAAACTAATCGTATACCGCCTCACAACTTGGCTAAATTCTAGACAGTACCTAAACGAAAATCAATATGGATTCCAAGAAGGAAAATCGGCGGAAGATGCCATCGCTAAAGTAATTAATGATATCGAAGAAGAACGAAAACATAATAAATGGACAATAGCTCTCAGTCTAGATATAGCAGGAGCATTCGACAGTGCATGGTGGCCGCTCCTACACAAAAAATTAGAAGAAATCAATTGTCCCTGTAATATATACTCATTAATATGTGATTATTTAAATAACAGAACAGCATTCATAGAATATGCTGACATAAAAATTGAAAAAACAATGACAATGGGATGCCCACAAGGATCGTGTTCAGGCCCCACATTCTGGTCCATCCTACTAAATGACCTTTTAAATACTGAGACAATAATAGGAACGAAAATAACAGCGTTTGCGGATGATATATTGGTGGTTTGCTCAGCAAACAGTCGGATGCAAATCGAGAAAAAATGTAATAACATATTGGAGAGGATAGCGAACTGGGGAAAGAGAAACAAATTACAGTTTAATCCCGATAAAACTACGGCCATCGCGTTTACGACTTGCAAAGTGGATAAAAGAGAGCCAACGATAAAATTGCAAAACAAAAACATAAAATGTTCTAATCAAATAATATACTTAGGTATGACAATAGACAACAAATTGTCATGGAATGCCCACCTTGAATCTGTCAAAAAGAAAGTTGGCAATCTTTTTCAAGAAATTACCAAAGTGGCAAAAAAAGAATGGAGTACAGGAGGTACTGCACTAACTCAAATATACAAAGGCGTAGTGATACCAATAACTACATATGGCGCTCAAGTATGGGGAAATAGAGCAGAAATGACCTATATGAAAAGAAAGATAATAAGCTTCCAACGTAAATTTCTCCTACGAATAACAGGTGCATATAGAACCACGTCTAATGATGCATTATGTGTAATGGCAGGCCTCCTACCAATGGACTTAGAAATAAGTCAAAGGAGGGATATTCGAAAAATTTTAAAAGAAAAAATAACATATGGTGCAATACTAACAGAGAAAGACGAAATAGAATATCAAATCAAAAGATATCAACAATTGAAAAGATATGAGTGGAAAAAGATACAAATAAAAGAATATAGTCCATTAACTAAAAATAGAATTTATACGGATGGCTCGAGAACCCCAGAAGGAGTAGGAGCTGCATACATATATATATCAAATAATAGAGAACAATACAACAGGAAAATCAAACTAGATAAAAGATGCAATAACTATCAGGCAGAACTCGTAGCCTTAGAACAGGCTGTAAGCTGGATTAGCAACAACATGAAAAATATAACAATCACAATCTGTACAGATAGTCTTTCCGTATTAAAAGCATTGAATGACGACGAAAACAAACACGAACTCATCGACAACATTAGAAAATATATCTTAGCAAATAAAAACAATATATCCTTCAGCTGGGTAAAAGCACATATGGGCGACCCTGGAAACGAACGAGTAGACAGCCTAGCAAAAGAGGCAAGCAGCTCAAACATGAAAGTAGTATACAAAAAATTATCTGAAAGATATGTAAAAAAGGGAAATAAAGAACAAATATATAATAAAATGGCAAAAGAGATGGACAGAATCAACAAAAGGAAGAGAACTTTTTGAGTATCTACCTGATGTTCACCAGCGAATAAAAAATAAGAACTTTATAATAAATTATAAATTTACAAGATTCATGACTGCACATGGTGACTTTGCAGAGTACCACAATAGATTCCATCATAATAATGATGGCACTTGTGAAATGTGCGGAGACAAATAAAAGATGTGTCGGAGTTTCTCTGAGTGTATTAAATATGAAAATATTAGAAACGAGCTACGAACAATAAGCAATAAAGAAGGTTATACTTTGGCCAATAAAAAAAGTAGTCTTATCAATAACGTCACTCTTTATACATACTTTATAAACTTTATAAAAATATGTTATAAAACCAGAATATAATCGTCCCATATACCATCACGAAGAAGTAATGAAACGTGGAAATACGACGACAGTGCTAGTAACAATAATACAACTAACAGAAACAACAGGCAATAGTACTACAAGTACTACAAGTGTATCTAATTTTACACACAAAACGAAAAGGAAGTGATAATGAAATAAGTGGTATGAATGAGATGATATCATGAAAAACAAAATAATCTTGGAAGTACTACAAGTGCTACAAATAATAGGGAAATACGACGGAGGAGCAAGAGGAATGGTTGTACAGTGACTTAAGAAACTACACGTGAAAGTACTACAAGAAAGTGATACTTTTTGTGTTATAAGTGAAAGCTCTACAAATTAAAGTGCTAAATTGTGGAGGTACCTACTCAGTAACAGTGACAGTGATACTAGTACAGGTAAAGAAACGTTTCGATACTATAGTGGTAATATGAAAATACGATGACAATAGGAAGTGCCAACATACGACAAGCAAACATAGCGGTTATCTCTGAAACCTTAATTAAAATATCTCAAGTACTTTTAAATAAAACATAAAACATATGTAGACACTTTAATAATATCATTAACTTTAAAAAAAAAAAAAAACTCCACATATATTTTACATTTTGTATTTGTATTT
This sequence comes from Centruroides vittatus, assembly GCF_030686945.1. Taxonomy (NCBI): domain Eukaryota; kingdom Metazoa; phylum Arthropoda; class Arachnida; order Scorpiones; family Buthidae; genus Centruroides; species Centruroides vittatus. Next base: position 42,387 of record NW_027122684.1, on the reverse strand, counting down.
ATTTTTATTTATAATGTTTGTAAAAAAAGTACAAAACAGCCAACATGGAACTATAAAAAAAAATCTACATATTATGTTAATTGTTTCAATAATATGTAATTTAAATATATAAAATGTAATATGCTGAATGTAACAAAATACGAATATATGTCGGAACAAAAATGTAGCGGCTACGACCGCAATAGTGTATCCAACTCTCTGTAAAGCAGTGAGCGAAACAGAGAACGTCTGAAAAATAAAGTGGAGCACCAGAAGCCTGACATTCATTGCCAGGTAGAAGGTCTGCTCTATTACTATTGAAAAAAAAAAGACTAAACCTACCTGCATAAAGCTCATCTTATTTTTTTATCATCAGTCAGTGGCGTAGCTACATATTCAGCGCCCTGTAGCGAGTAGAATCGGTGCGCCCTTGTCCCTCGGAAGAGGTCTCGCGCAATTTATTTTGAAAATTAATTTTAAAACATATATTTGATTATTTTGATTTAAATCCTTACGACATAATTCATTTAAGATTCGAGGCACTTCAACAATAAAATATTTAATTTAATAAATACAAATATAATAATAAAACAAAATATAATTCTTAATCTTTAAGTACAGAGTACCTAATAATATTTATTATATTGTTTATTTTCTCTTTTAATTCTTTCCGCCCTGTGGACACTAAGAGGGCCTCTTTTAGTAATCCAAGTCCACAATGGAACAGCCAGGTGGTGAAAGACAGGGCCCGACGTATCCGGACGGACCAGCAATCGAAAAATTCCTGGGGATTTTTCGACCCGTCCGGATCCAGGGTTGCCCAAAGCGTTAAGTTGCCACCTTGACCGCTCGGCCAACCGGACTTTTTACTACATAGTATATAAACTGTATTGACAAAATGTATGCAAGTTTAGTTTCGTAACAAATACATAATAATACATAAAAGCTTCAGGACTGTTTTCTTGCTTTTTCTGTTGAAAATCGGTCAATCACTTTCTCCAAATCAAGTTGAAAGTTATTGTTTCTTCAATTGTTATAGCAGAGCTAAGACGGTATTGTGACACGCTGCTTTTTAAATAAGTTTTGATTAATTTTAGTTTCGAAAAATTTCGTTCTGCTGTCGCTGTCGTCTCCCGTAAAGTTAAAAAAAATGTGGCATGCTACAATAATGTCGGAAAACCTATTGAGGCTGCGATGTGAATTAAAAGTAGTTCGGCAACTTCGATTATAGAAGTAATTTCTTTTACCTGACTATATAAACACATTTTAAATCGAAGTAGTTTTGCTAATAATATATTCGCCTTAATTAACCAGTTAGAAATTTTATTGTATTTTAAACTCTATATTTATTTTATATCCTTTTTTTGTTCTGTCTAGCTGTGTAAAAAACTGTTAGCTATTAGACAGGATGCCCTTTGGACCCACATGTCGAAGATGCGTATGTAAACGTGACACCGAGGTTGTTTATCTATCAACCAATATTGTATAGGATTTTCGCCTATTTTTCCGATTTTAAGAACTTCTTTTTCCAAATTTTCAGTAATATCGACTAAAAATAATATAGAACAAAAAAGTTATCAATTAATTATTATAAATATCAATTTTTATCTGCACTTTTCTGCTTATTTGTAAAAGTAAATAAATTAACTTTTGTTAAGAAATAAAGGAAGTAGACAGCAGGCCATTTATAAGACTAGAATGATTACTTATTGTTACATATTACTTTTAATCAATATTTTATTTAAAAATTTTTATGTTTTTAACTATTATAAAATGACTAACAGCTTAATTTTGAGGCTGATGAGTTTTATAAAAAGAAAAAACTGTGAATGCTAACGAGTAAAATCGTCATTAAGTCCGACCCTACTGTAGAAATGACAAACAATCCTTATTATCTCTCCATTTTTCGACCTTTAATTATAAAAATTTAATAGAATGAATTTTGTTAATAAACGAACTTACCGCAGAATTTCAAACACGTTCGACAAAAAGTCCAGAACTTATTAAGTATAACACGGAAATACTCTCTGAACTTTCGTTTTCCGTTGAAAATGAACATTTACGTTCCTTCTAAACCACGTGACTATGAGTCCACTCATAAAATCACGTGTCTCGAAGTAAAGTAGCTAAACTCCATGTATCAGGAAGAAACACGTTTATGCATAAAAGCCGACCTTTTAAAATTATTTTATAAGTGGTTAGAAATATTTAAAAGTACCGTGAATTAACAAGTCGTTACTAAGATAATTTTAATATTTTAAATTTTGTATTTAGTACTGTCTTATTTGCCCTTGTTTGTTCCATTGTTACCTTTTTCCTGTCTAACGTCTCATTTAGAAATAGCTCTCTGGGGACCGGTCACAGTGATGGGAAATTCAGTGATGCAAATTCGCGTTTGCTTCTCGCGCCTAGCATGAAATCGTGTTTAGCTTTAAGACTGGAAGTTACACCTGTCTACAGCACTATGATAGACGTGTCGGTAAATTACCAGACATTGAAATTATGGAATGTCCAGTGCAATTTTTGAGTTTTTTTTACGTGTAACATAATGATACGGCAAAATAATTAACATTATTACTATAATTACTATTATTGTTCCTTACAGTTTAAAGCTTATAGAACTGCAGATTTTAATATAGTGACGTCATTTTTTGTTTTGCTAAAAAGAAGTATCTTTAAATTTAACTTTTTTATGTGGTGAAATAAAATATTTATTTCTTCATATTTTCGCTCTTTGTTACATATTACGACTCCACATTCGAAAATCTTCATAAGTCACTTGCGCATTGGACTAAAAAAGAAAGACCGGTCTGGCCCTCTTTTTGTTAGCGAATCAGTTTATCAGAAGCAGATGCATGTATTAAAAACAGTCCATTTTCCCTATATGCAAATTAACATAGCACACTCAGGGCCACAGATAAATTTTTAGTAACTTTCTTGAATTTCTTCAACTTTTTAATTAAAATATTCTTACAATTCTAGAATTTTAACAAATCTTCCTATAACTTCTAAAACCAGATCCTATTCTCTAAAATTTAGAGAATAGGGTCTGGTTTTAGAATAAGGAAGTTTCCCTACATTTAGAGCAGTGTTTCTCAACGGGGGCGATTTTCCATGTTGGGGGCGATTAGTAACAATTTATATTTTTGGGGAAAAAATTTTTTGGGCGATATAGTAAAACATTATATTAAGAATAATTAGATATTTTATTCGTTATATCGTACAATAATGAAACAAATAACATTATACTAATCACTAGTCTATTCAATGCAACACAAATTTGAAGGCCGAGGCTAACGCCCAACAAAATTTTTTTCGAAGTGAAGAAGACGATACTACGTAACAGTTTTATTGAAGGGGCGACGATTCGTTAGAGGTTGAGAAACACTGCTCTAAATGTAGGGAAACTTCTTTAATTAGGGTTCCCAACGCTGAGAGGTTCCCTTCTTGTCCAGGAATTTATTCTTGGAAAGGATTTAGACCACGTGTGAAAAGAAAACAAAGAAAGAGGAAGTAGACGAATAGTCTAGTGGTAAGGCACTCACTCACTCACCTTGTGTAGACGAGGTCTATTTTTCTTTCTGTTTTTAGATTGAAGAAGACTCAGGAGTATAGAATAATTGGATTTATTTTTTCTAATAAGTGAAGAAAAAAAGAACTTCAGAACGAAGCTAGTTAAAATTACAGTGAAAGAATCTCCACACGCAAGGTAAAAAGTAACGAACTCGAAACCCCTTTTGTGAGTCACAAAAGGGGTTTCGAGTAGCACATTCCTGATTTTTTACATCCGTAATTTTATTTAGCTCTAACGGTTAGACGAAGTCATGAAAGGAAAGTTTACTTAAACATTTCTAATGTAGAAATAAACGTTTCATTACAATAGTGGATATTCCATAGATTTAATACTACTTAATTAACAATAAAAATGAAATATTGACCCAGCATTCTGTTAGATATTTATATTTCATTCAGCCTTAATGGAATACGTAATTCTTGCATAAACGAAGGTTGTTGTAATTTATATTTTAGGGCTTATCATACACAGCAATCGAGTATACAATTATTTACAATTGTAATAAATTTCATAATTAGCAAAGTGTAATAAATTGTTCTGAAATACCTCGATTGCTGTGTTTGGTAAGCCCGAAAATATAAATCGAAAATACGTTGAATAATAAGTTAAGGTCAGGAAGCAGAGTTATTAATACTAATTGTTGTATTGCGCATTTAAAATTATCGAAAACGTTCAAATTAAATGAATTTATTACATAAAATTAGGTTTAAATTATATAAAATAATTTCTCTGTCAAGCACGACTGAATGCTGTTTAGGAAACAGTAAAGATTAAAGCTAACGGTTAGTTAGATCGTTATTTCCTATTGGATAATGCAACGTCACGTATCAGGACCGAAGTATTTAAAAAAAATTCTAATAGAAGTTTTTTGAAGTTTAAATTTTAAATTTAATATTATAACTTTAAACGCGTTAATTGCAAACGTATTTAAATCTGCAGCCAAAGGAAAACTCCCTGGATAATTACATCGAGGTGACGTCAGAGATCTCGTTTAGGTTACAGACGTCACTGCAACGTAAGTACGACGCCGATCCGAAATCGATAAAACATTCATTATATAGTTGGTATTTCCGCAAAAAATAATGGATATTTTCCTCAGGAACATAAAAAGAATATGACCAAAATTTTATCTCAATCGGTCAAAAATTACAGGAGTTGTATAAAATACACACCTGCAAACAACAGCTTGTATATTAATAATATCGACCTATAATCAACCTGTGAATATAAAATGTAATAAATTAGTTTAGAGAAAAATTTATATATTAATTTATAAGTTTTATTTGTATAAGTTACCTTTAGCTCAGAATATTTAGTCTTATACTGTAGTTTCATATACATTAATTTAACAGTTCGAGTTATTCTTACATACGGACCTAAACGTAGACTTCATCACGTCATAGAAGGGGTGTGTAAGCTAAACGAAATACGTAAAACATTCGGGTAGTGTGTTATTTTTGTGATAATTATTCAAATTGATTTCTTTTCGTAGTTTAGAAAATTTATTTTACTCTAGTAATTATTTTCCCCCTTGTTATATACAGCAGAAAAAAAATGCGGTGATCGATCAAAAAATAAATTTTCGAGATTTTTCTTTTTTTTATCTCGGGACTTTGAAACGTCGAGTTAATATTAAACAAAACAAAAAAAATCAAAAATTTGACTGTGTGTGTGTGAAGGGCGCGCGATTTTGTTCACTCTGTTTGAAGCTTAATAACTCTTGTGCTCATTGTCGAAAATTTCAGAAATTTTGCAGGAAGGATTCTATGCTACGGAGAAATTACCAAATTTAATGCTATTAAATTTTGATGGTTAATCGAGGTGGGAAGATAAACCTTAATCGTGTGTCATATCTCCAGTAACGGTCAGAACTAATGACGATTTTACTCGTTATTAGCATTTTGAATTTTTTAATTAAACCTAGCTTACCCTTAAAAAAGTTTTTTATGCCATTTTATAATAATTAAAAGTAAAAAAATTATTTTTAATAAAATATCGTAACAGATGGCGCCACAAAACGTTTCCGAAACTCGTTGCAGGATTTTTTCATCGCTCAAGTCATATTTCATTGTTCTTTGAAAGAAAATTAAACTTTTGAAAAAATTATTTTTCAAGTTTGCAAAAAACAATTAGATGTGTAAACATCATATTACTTATTTTAATCATATTCATTAAAACACGAGTATATAATTGAATGATAATACATAATAATGACTTATATAAGTTATGGAAGAAATTCTTCATTTTACAACTATTTAGTAATTGTATTAAGTATAAAACGTTTATAAAATATTGTATAACTTATTACATACAAATGTTTCATTCTTAAAACTGAATTATTGTTACGATAAATTTCGATCAGTAACCAAGAGAGATAATTTAAATAACAAAATGGAAATTTAAATTTCAAAAATCGTTAGTATTAAGCAGTTAGATTAATTAACTTGGTACATCTTTCGATTACACGGAATTTTTTTAGCAGTTTTAAATGTTATTGACGAAAAAGTTATGCAACTCGTTGCTACATTTTATTTTCTAATTTAAAACAAAATTTAACAGTTTTTAAACTGTTTATTAAATACTTTTAACTTGACTCTAACTCGTTACATGCAATTTAAGATGCATTGTCATTTAATTCGAATGGAACTTTGTCTTTATACGAAATAAGTTAAAGTCATTTATTTTCATTATTTTAAACATTGAAATAATTTTTCCGAGAAAGTATACAAGTTTAAAATAAGAATTACAATTTTAAACAAACCTCTTAACTTTTAATGTTTAAGATTCCATCATTTCTTTTGATATTTATTTTTTAATTGTCATTTTACATTTTTATTTTCCTAATTCATTACGAAATATGCAGTAACTCAAAGTCATTTGGCGAATGAAGCAACAAATGTAATAAGAACTTTCAATTTCTGGATATATATTTATATAATGTATAAATCTGCTTTATTGTTTCGTGTATAACAACAACAAAGATTATAACATATTTATTTTACTTCAGAATTTTATCTTAGAATAGAAGAGTACAGGAACAAAATTACTTAACAATGGTCATGAGACAGATCACATTTAGTTCAATTTAAAATTTAGTTATTAAAATATTCAATTTTTTGTTATATCTTGTTGGATTGTCTTTTCTTTTCAATCCAGCTTTCAACCAGTTTTGCAGTGATTGTCCATTAGTAAGATTTATGTGGTGTTCACAAATTTTCTGATCATTGTTGTTCCAACGTACTTTTCAGTTCATTTATAATAGTAATTTTTGAGTCTCCGATCTTTCCATCTAATTTCTTTTATAAATATCCGATTACATTTCGGTTTATAGTTAGTCTGTGACTCATTCGTTTTTTGCCAACAGTACAACACCCACTTTACAAAACCCGTGTTTTGGATGATACTTATGATGAAAATGTAAGATATTCGAGATCCGTAGTTTTCCAGCGGAAGTTTTTACATTTTCCAATAAAATGTATTGACATTCTTCAAGCATATTTCCATCATTAAACACATGTCTTCTATCTCTTCTATCTACATAGGTTGACATCCATGCCCATACCATAACACTTCTTTCTACATGTTTAAGGGAAATCTTGTGCCAATTGTTATTTTGTTTACAGTTCGACCAACAGAACCAAAGATGTTAAATTTGCAATCAACTAAAAATATTACAAACTTGAAGTAACGGTTTTATTTTAATTAAAGTTATTTTTGCCCATCATTTACATTTTGTGAAGATATTTTTCGTATAGACATCTTTTAAAAACAATTTTCAAAAAATTCACGAATGACACATCATCACAAAAAAGTTAAAATTTCCAAAATAGATTTCTGAAAAATTTATTGTTATTTTTGTAAACGCGTAAACTGTTCATCTGTAAACGTCGAATAATTTAGAAATAGAATATATATATTTTAAAACAATTTTGCGTAGAGAATAAAAAATTTATTCACTGTACAATATACATTGAAAATGAATTTTTCTGATATTTCAGATCGTTTTATTTTATTTATTTATTTTTTATTTAGCTGATCTTCACCCTGAAAATATAGAAAACAGAAAGTAAAAAGGAGAAAAACGAAATTCAATTTTCGGAAGAATAAAATCAATGATTTACTCTTAAGAATTTGTATTTTACACGTTCCAAGATTACGAGTTCCTCTTACGAGAACGATTCATGAGGAAAGTATACGTAACAAAAATCTTTTAAAAATACAATATCCTTATCATCTGAATCTAATATATTACATAAGTTTACATTTAAAAATAAGAATGAATACGAATATGAATAATACATTTCAAGTTAAATTCATGTAATATTAAATTTTATGCAATTACTTTAATGGATGTTGTTATTACTTTCAGACGTACTTTGGATGAAACATTGAATAAAGTTTTGAAGAGAATGCTGTCCAAGATTATGACAAAATTGTGTATTAGATACACTGCTTTATTTACATCAGTGCTCTTCGTTTAAAAATATAAAAGAAGCAGGAAATCCACTGCAAAGATATAAAAAGAATTCATAAAGATATAAATACACATGGAGAATATTTTACAGAAATTGTTTACTTTAATGTCATCCCTGATTAGCTGTTGTTGAAAATATTAATAACATAATACATTTATGGTCGAACTTTGTTATCTCTAAAATTACTATTTTGTGTTTTTATGAAGAAATTCACCTTTAAATATAAAACTGTTGTTATTTAATTTACTATTATTGCTAATTTTAATTATTGTTATTATTTAAGAAAGTTTTTTATACATAGATAAAATATTATTTAAAAACAATTTTTTTAATTGCAGGAAAAAAGAAAGAAAAGAAACTTTCATGTAAACATTGTAAAAAAAATTTCAAAACTAAACAACATTTGCAAACTCATGAAAAAATTCATACAGGAGAAAAGCCGTACAGCTGTGATGAGTGTAAAAAGCAGTTTTCACAAAAGTCCTACTTAATTCAACACCTTCGGGTCCACACTGGAGAAAAGCCTTACACTTGTGACGAGTGTAAAAAGAAGTTTTCACAAAAGTCCCACTTAATTCAACACCTTCGGGTCCACACTGGAGAAAAGCCTTACACTTGTGACGAGTGTAAAAAGAAGTTCTCACAAAAGTCCCACTTAATTCAACACCTTCGGGTCCACGCTGGAGAAAAGCCTTACAGCTGTGATGAGTGTAAAAAGAAGTTTTCAGAAAAGATAAGCTTAACTACACACCTTCGGGTCCATACCGGAGAAAAGCCTTACACTTGTGACGAGTGTAAAAAGAAGTTTTCACAAAAGGGAAGCTTAATTAGGCACCTTCAGATTCACAACAGACGAAAGCTATATGAATGTTAATTATATCCAGCTAAATTCATTCTAAATCATGATCTAAAATTACATTAGAATATTTACACTTTGAAATTTTGAACTTGAATTAATTTTTTTTTCTTTTGATGTATAATGATCGAAATATGTAAGCAAAATTGGTTATAAATTAAAATGATGTTCCTCTAATATTCGAAAAGTTTCAACTAAACAACATTACAATATTCAATATATAATTAAAATGTCTTTATGTAAAACTTTCTGGAATAAAAAGTCGTTTCATCGATACTTGCCTGTATTAATTATAGGGTAGTTGCACCAGTAAGTGATTAATTAATCAACTTGATAAGGAGATTTGAATATAATTACTTAACAGACATTTAACATAAGTACAGTGAAACCTCGGTATACGCCTGCTTTAGAATACGTCCAATTCGGAATGCGTCCTGTTTGGACGAAACTAATTTTGCTCAGTATATGACTTAATTCAATTACATGCGCCATCTATGAACAAGTAGCACTATCGGTGTACTAGACCAGATTAGACGTTGCGAAAGGGGTTAAATCAATTTTTAAACAGATGATTAGTGTTCTATAAGCGGAATAACGATCACTTGGCACGATTTCTTTATTTTAATATATTTGACCCTGTACATAAACTTGACTTCGGGTGAAAGGTGCCGTTTCTGTTTTCTCAAATTCTGCCATTTAATTATTATTATTGTTGTTATTATTGTCGTTATTGCGCTCATAGAACAATATAAAAAATACGACACGGTTTCAAAAAATGGCAGATTATTAGTATTAAGGAGAGTTTGATTTGATTTGATTTTGATTTAATGATTTAAATAATATAATCCAATATACTGTAATAACATTAAATATCTATAATAAAATTTACTTTTTTATTAATGTGCTCAAACAGTGTTTAAATTATTTTACAACCCCATTAATATACCATATCAAAAGGTGCTTTTTACATGAGAACGGATTAATCATTTTTACATTACTTCTTATGGGAAATGTTGGTTTGGTATACGTCCTATTCGGTATAAGTCCAAACATCAGGAACGGATTAAAGTCGTATAACGAGGTTCCACTGTAATGGTCATTGCTGGTTACCAAGAACTCGCACTACTCATTCAGAAAATGAATTCTTAATTTTCTGTAAAGTTATTAAATTAATGAAGTGATATTTTTAAAATTCAAAAATTACCAGTGAATGACCATATGCATCTAGTAGTTGACTAGCTGAGGGCTAGTGAACGATCGCAAGTGACTAGTAATAAATAACTAAAATTTTAGGATACTATATGCAATTTTATAGCACTGTATACTATATATGTATTGGTAATTTTATGTAATTCAGTTATGTAATTTCAGATTTAGTAATTATAATAGAAATATTAATTCTTAGAAAACGTTTTTAACTGAAAAATATCATATATACAAAGTTATACAAATTATCAGTTTGATAATCCATACAAAAATGTGTTTCATAGATAGTCAATATTACAGTAATATTTTAAATTTATACGATTGTTGTCAAATGCAATGGCTTCTTGAAATCTGATAACAAATTAAGTGAAATCTCATTTTCTCTCATTTGCAGTGCACATTTATATAGCCTTTATAATTAGTAGATTAATCAGGTTTATTTTTTTTTTGCTTCGCAGAAATACATTTTGAATAATCCGCCCTATTTGGATCAAAAGGAAACAAACCACATACTTCATACACATGTTGAATTGTTTCTGATTTCAAAATATTCTGGTAAGCTTCAAATAATACAGCTGCAAAGTTAGTTTTGTAAACTAATTTTGATGATTGTTTTTTGTGTTTTTTGACAATATTTCTTCTCTGATATTTATGCGGTCGAAAAATCGCAACATTACAAGGCTGGATAATATGAATTGCATTCGGCAAGAAACGAAAAAGGAGAATTCTCAACACAACTCATTTATATGTAATTTATGTTCATCAGGAAGCAATAATACAGGAATCTGACATTCTCGTCCAAAAGCCAGAAGTAGAAGACATTTGCAACGTATTCATAAAATGCGGCACTTATCATTTATCCTGAATCACTTCTGCCTACCGCAAAGTCATCTGGAACTGAATCTACAATATGCTTTGGAATTCTATTGTATGGAAACGCTATCATAAGATCCACTGACTGGTTCTTTGCAGAAAATTACACAAAACTGTAATACACTGTTTTTCTTGTCCTGATGCAATTTTATAAAAGTTATATGCGTTAGGTCCCAGACCTTTGCCAGTTTTTGCGAAAAACAACATTTCTGTTTCATTTGCATTGAAGACACGGGAAAAATTTTGCAGAATATCACTTGCATGCTCTCTCAAATAATTATTTAATTCTTGAAACCAATTCCTTATCATTTCTTATGAAACTGCTGCTCAACCTTTGGATATCACTTCTGCAAAAGTTTTAATTCATATGGAAAATACAGAATAAACAAAATACGTGGATTAGGCTACTTCTCGGCATACTGGTAGGAACCATTCAGGTTCAAGCACTTGTCGCAGTGGTACCTGCTTGAAGATTCCTGCGTTGTAGAACGCCAGTTTCTGGCCATACAACCATCAGCAAACAGCCAATTTAACTTCGTCGGAATGTAACATCTCTATCCAGTAATTTCTTCAGAAGGGAAACAGGACATCGAGCAATTTTTTCGACAGTGTCTTCAAACAAATGCGGCGGTTACTTTGAATCATTTGATTAACAACAGCGACTGTTTGAGGCGATGCTGCACTTATTAAACGAACTAACCCGTGCTCATCAATTACACACTGACGACCATTTTTAAACATTTCGCACCATGAAGCGAGGTAATTAGCAAATCCAAGAGATTAACTAAATTAAAAAACAAAATAATTTTTTATTATTAAAGCAGACAAATCACACCAATTGGTCATACTAAGAGCGGAAGACCTAAAATTTCAGAAATTAGAAATTATGTCAACAGAAGAATACGAACTCCTGTCTAAACACTTCAGGTAAGACATCAAGAAGAGACTTACAAAACTAATGAAGATGCACAAGAATAGATTTTCCAATCAACAACTAAAGAACATTTTAAACTTCGATAATGTAAGCGTTTCTAAATTAGATATAACAGGGGTGGCCAACAAGTCGATCGCGAAACCAATTTTGGTCGATCGCTCGCGATGTCTTGACTTAATGTGTTACACTTGTAACCGAACGAAACGCGTGAACGTAACGCGCAAAAACAATATGCATGCAGTTGTCTGAACTCGTAGAAAACAGCCATTTAGCTTGAATATTTGGTACTGTCATACGGTAACTTCTTTTCTTTAGTATTAACAATATTATTATTATAATTAAAATAAAGACTAAATCTGCCCAAAGAGGGATCACCATTTATTTCGTGTTCCAAGACAAAACACTTTTCGGCGACTGACCTTCCTTTTTAGGTTACTTGTCGCCGGAAGGTTATTAAAAAGTCCTTTTAAAACAGACAAAATAAATGGTGATCCGTCTTTGGGCAGATTTAGTCTTTATTTTAATTATAGAAATATTCTCCATCGGACGAAAATTCACTAATATTATTATTATTAATCAATATTATTCATCCACGGTGACAACGTTGAGTTTCAATTTTTCTTCTGTTTAAAATGTAAGTACTGTACAGTACCTTTTCTTTATGTTTTAAATTAAATTGTGGAATTTCTTACTAGTGTTGTTACCTTTACAAAATCGCTGACCCGGACGGCAGGTCAGGTTTGTTCAGAAGTTCCTGACGCATGCGCAATGTCATTTTACAATGAGAAGAATAATGTGCATGCCAGATCTAAATCGGTTATAGTTAGGGATTAGGACTTGCGTAGAAGTAACGTATGTAACCTAAATTAAGAAAGAAAGAACAGATAATTTAGCTGCATAGAAGACGTGTACGGACTAGGGATTGCAATTGCTGGATCCCTCATCCAGCAACCCAGCTGGATCCAGCGCATTTTTTGGCCGGCTGACTCCGGCACCAGGTGCCGGATCCAGCGCTGCGGATCCGCAAATACTTAATTAACTTTCTAAATAATGGCGCAAAAGTCTACGTTGTCGGCGTTGCCGCTTTGCTACGTGCGCTATTGTTCAGCGGCAAGAGTGACGTTGTCGTTCAGTGTGGTACGTGCTACACTCCCTCTCTATACCGCACCGCCCGCCCTTTTACCTCTGCTGATCTAATTGCCAGTTGACTTCCCGCTCTCGCTAAATGAAGTGTCTTCGCAGTAAATAAAATAAGTAACTCCTCTCCTAGTCCTGGTGCATAATTCTAATTTACGGTCAGTTGTGACGTCAATAAATAACGTGACGGAACGATTTATGTTTATTTGATGACCCTGAAACTAACTACTGTAGAAACAGGAAGGGCCTTCTTTGCAGCGGGATATATATACAATTCATTAAGAAGTGGGTTGGAAGACAACACCATCAATACCATTTGTTTCTTCAGATCCTACTTCCAGATAAGTAAAAAACAATAACAGAAGTGATTGATTTAATTTTATTTAATCCTTTAAAATACTTTATTCAAGACAAGACTAATATTTTATAACTTCTACTCTAATTCTATTAAGGAAAAGTTTTTAACTTTTATTCTATAAGTGGTTAGTGGGCAAGGCTAGGCAATTTTATTGTAAAAATTGGTGAAAAACTACCTAGTTAGTTAAATAGTTAATTAAATTAATGAGTATCAGTATCTTAAATATATGATGATACGAATGTATGTGATTCGTGATTGTGATAATAATAAATAACTACTAGACTACTACTAATTACTTACTACTACTTTACTAACACTAATAATTAAATTACTTATAAATAACTACAGACTGATATGTAGAGCTTATATAAGAAAACTGGTAAGACTGATAGCTTTTTAGCCACTGATTATCCGTCCTTACATTATTATATATTATTATAAATTAATTAGTTGTATTACTTTTGCTATTACAGTGATACCTCGGTTTTCGTCGATAATTCGTCCGATAACAATCGACGAAATCTGAAACCGACGAAAACCGAGACAAATTTTTCCATAGGAATAAATGTAAATTTGATTAATTCGTTCTAGAGACTCCAAAATACGCACCAAAAACACATTTTTTAGAAAATGAATATAGCGTTTAATACTAAAAACAATAAAAAATGAACATAAAATGAATATATAAGACTAATATAATAAATAAATGAACATTTAAGATGTTATTTATCTTTCTGAAGACTCTTCTTCGCGTATGAAAGACGGCGAGGAGTGTTGGAATCAACGATCGAAATTATTGTTAAATGCTATTCGACATTGTCTCCGAAACAGAATCGCCATCTAATTGTTTTTGTTTGATCCAAATTAATAATAACTGTTCAAAATTTTCAATTGTTTCAGATCTCTTTCATCAGTACATTTACGTTTTTCGCTACATCAGCCTCCTTTAACGCTTCCTTTTTCGACACAATAGAACTTATTGTGGATGGCGATTTCTCGTACATGCGACTGATTTCAGCAATCTTAATGCCGCTCTCATATTTTTCTATGATTTTTTTTTCAATTCAATCGTGTTCCTCGCCATCTTCTTCAAAGGCCTGCCGGCTCTGAAAACTTTCTTCGGTCCCATTATGGAGCTAACAGTGTCAAGTTACTAAACTTAATGTGCAAAAAATTGCGACCGAAACCAAAGTGCCAATGATTGCTAATTGTTCGTATCACATATAATTTCGTTAAAAAAAAACACCTTACGATGCACTAACACTTTCGAGTAATCACGCCCTGTCGTTGGCGAGACGATGCCTTCTCTTTAACCAGACGAAAGCCGCTTCCATTCTCCCGCCTAAATTGTCTTTATATATGCGCGACGGTGGCCAGCGGTCCTCCAATCAGCGTCCCCGCTCGTCTATAGCTTTCTCTTTTAAATCCAACGGATTGTACGGAACAATCATATTGGTCCAGATTCGACCAATCCTAACGAGACACGAGCCGCCACGACAAACAGAAAATGAAAGCAATCGAATTGTTTCGCTAGACGTGCGGGTTAATGCTTGCACAACGAGAAACAACGCCATACTGCAGAGGAAAACGTGAGTCGTCCTCTGATTTCGGCGAGGTCGCGTGGGCACACCGACGAAAACCGAGACAAATTTTTCACGAAAAAGATCGACGAAAACCGAAACCGACGATAACCGAAGTCGTCGAAAACCGAGGTTTCACTGTATTTAACTTAAAAGATTACATTTAAAAATGGGTGAACAAAGTTGTGCCCGCCCGCACATACGCACTAATATTCATACGTAAAGAAAACATTTTTGAATTTTTTTTGCATTTCTCGACGTTTCGGGGTCCTCAAGTTTAAAAATGTAAAATCTTGGGGTGTCATTTTTTGACCACTCACTTTCCCTTTGTTATATATAACAGAACCGGAAACTAAAAGTTTAAGTATTTTGGAAGGAAACGCCAGGAATGCAACCGTAACCTTTTTTTGGGGAGGGGGTAACGGAATGAAACTCATAGAATAAATATGGGATACTCAATCTAGAAATTATCTATATATATTTGTAATTTTATTTTCTTTAACACTAGCAATTGAGACAAAGTGCGAGCAATGTAATCGCGATCATTCGTTTCATGGTATTAGTTATGGCCGAGTTGAATAAATTTGAACTTAGTTATAATTATGATCACGTATTCGGAATACGAAAATCATTTTTCTAATTTGAAATCACTAAAGTTCTTTCGGTTCAGAATCATCCGTTTTATGTATTGTCTCCTGTTAACGCGTCTCAAAAACACGAGACACGTTCTGTTCTCTTTTGTTGTCGCGCGCGGAAGTTTTGTTTATCAGGGCAAATTGGCAGCTTCAAAACCGCCAGATAAAATGATGCTCCACAAATAAGCGCCATTTTTAAACATTGGGGATCCTGTGAGGTCGTGACAATCACCCGACGACGCAGGAGATGTACCGTTGAACTAACGTCAATATACGGATGATACAGCCATTGCGCGAGGTCGGGGAAACAAAGAAATTGAGTGCTGTAAAACATAATTGTCACTTTCCCGGTCAGAAGTTTCGTGAGAGAAGGGAAGTGACATTGATAGAAAACTTTGGTGGTTACTTAATAGCGGGTCAAAATTGAAAAAAAAAACATGCTTTCTCGGAAAAGAATCTGTCTGAGGACTATCTGGATTCGGCTGCATCCTCTCCGAGAAGGAAGAGAAACACCATTTTCTCTAATCTACGGACAATTGTTCGAAGAAGCGTAAACCAACTCTTCGGGGAGAGCGAGTCTGCATCGAAGTGAAAGAGGTTGTCATCACATCCGCGGCCTGAATTGCACCCCTAGCAAAAGGTCAGAAACCAATTGGAATGGGAGAAGTTACAGATTATGACCGATTCGAAGTAAGAATTCACAGACAAATTTTATAAAAACCCGTCATCATTTCTCATCATCTTCGTCTTTCTTCTTTCGATCCTCTTCGTGTTTTGGTGCTTTCTGTCCTTCCGCGCATCGAGATTGAAGCCTTCGAAGCAAACTCGCAAGGAACATGTCCTTTTGTCACAAAAAGGAATGAGCGATTCGGCGTGCACGAATCGCTGTCATGCCCAGCACACAGGGACACGTGACCAGAACCCCGAATAACGCCGAACACCGTTGAGGATTTATTGTAAGAACTTTTATGTTATCTTAATTAATTGATAAGTAGTAATTTCCTCTCTCTTTGTAAAGACAGTTTAAATAAAATATCCATGATTTCATCCCCTATATCCATCCCATAAAAGCTGTCTTTATGAATTTTAGGAATTCTTTATAACATCCCCTACATCACTCGCGAGAAAAATTTTATAGCAATGTTTAAACAAAATAAACGCAATACACACACAACCACATCGAATTTTTTTTGCCTGACTTTTTAGCTTTTTGGGTTCAGATCTCGAGACGTGGAGATTTACAAAAAAAACAAAAAAAAGTAATATGAGATTTGAAATGATTTGAATACTTTTTCCTTTTTTATATACATAACAGGCGAGTAAATAAATGGTTGATTTAAAAGTTAAACTGCGGGAAAAGCAATACTGCATATTGTTTGTATTTTTCATATAATATATACACATTTAATATTCTCACTATAACTGATCGTTTTAATACAATTATTTAAAATTACAACGTTAAAAATATGTATATACGAATTCTAAAATTATAAAATTCAGAGTTTACGATAATATTAAAATAGTAGCAAAATATCACAATAAAACTCGAACCATTCTTTACTGTTGTTTAGATGTAATTTATCGTAATCTGCTTTACAGATGTAACTGTCAACCTGACAATCAATACAAATTTTATTTTTATCTGTTATATATTCATCCTCTATTACAAAACTATAATTTTAAATGTAAAATTCTTTCAGATATTCAGTATCGTCGAGTAACATTTCCACTTTCCAGGACGAGAACCTAGGGGTTGGATTTTGGGAAATGATGTTGGTGTTATTTGACAGTGTTGTTTACAGCGACAATGCGTGATAAGTAAATGAAGTCATAAGATAATGGTATAATTGTGAATGTAATCATGAGGGATACAAGGACGTGTTGTCATGAAACAGAAGAAAACGCAATCTCCCCAATCACCATAGCATCTTCGTTGATTCCAGAGTCTTCCCACTCATATATAATCGTCTTCGGATCAGAGTTCCCGGCTCCAACGTCAAATACTTATCATTAAGGCGTGATCCCGGAAACTCAACTGTCATTCGAAATTCTACAATCGAAACTCTTCTGCCTTCCGAAGTTCGAAACTGCAATCTGATTTAAAGTTACTGTAATTTTGTAATTACAGTATTTAAATTTCAATTATTTTAAGGCCTTAGAGGGAGGTTTCAAACACACTGAAGGTCTCAGTCTTCCATTTTCTTTTGCATCTACAAGAAAGTAAATAAATTGAAAATATGAGCAATTATTTATTGACTTCGTCACAATGCAGGGCTGAAATTTTTAATATTTTCAATTTATTTACTTTAAAATATATGCTCTCCACCTCAAATTAGTAGTGACTTGCCCCTGTACATCATACTTTTTCTTTTAGCAATAGACTAGTGCCAGTCATTTTAACACTTTTCGCGGGTAAATTTTTTGAATTCAAATAACATGACCTCCATTTGCATCGGAAGTTCGTATATAGTTAATCGGGCCTGCTGTCTTTCATTTATCTAACTCCATTCTCGAGATTAAGGAACGATAGACGACGGACGGACGACAGTGGGAATTAATAAGTCTACATTTTTTTTTTCAAATTGCAGCCCAATTATTATTGTATTAGTGTCTGTATTCTCTATTATAATTAAAAATTTTAAGTGAAATTATTTTTTAATGAATAAAAGATTTTTTAGAAGCAATTTATTTAAATGGGGCCCCGATTTAAGTTTTATATAAGGCCCACTAGTGGCTTAATCCGGCTCTGGCTAACATTTATACACACAGAAAAACCCCAAATTGTAGTGACGTCAAGATGGCGGACCTTCCGGTAATCTCGATCCAGGTTACTTAGTGACGTCAAGATGGCGGCCATCATGACTGCGATTTACGATGGAGCAAATATGCATATGATGCTCCACGATTTATTAAATACTAAATTCCGATTTTAGAATTTAAGGATTTGGCACAATTCTAGATGTGTGTGAGGGGGCTGTAGAGCATATTAATAGGAACAAAAAAAGTCTAATAAACCAAGGGTGTACGGGCGACCCTTCGCGAGATACAGGCCCCCAAAATGACTATATGTGAACTTTTCGAAACCCTCAAAAATGGGATAAAATTTAGAAGTGAAAATTTTCGGAAGTACAACTAAAAATTGCGTTTCGAACGCTTTCTGTTACAACTGACTAGAGACTCCTAAAAACCCCCTAATTGCAATGAGATTAGGCTAGATTGCAGTTGCATTTTAAACTTTTGTACAATTTATCTATTTATGCATAAAAATTAATTATAGGTAGCTTATACAGTAAATCTATTAGTTATACTATCTATTTTTAAAATTTACATATGAAAACAGTTCAAAACTTTGGAAGCCAAGTGACTGGTCAGTTGTCTGCAGTACGCACTTTCTGGAATCAGATTATAAACCAGGATTGAAAAAGAGAACTGTGAACGACACATATATTCGGGAGAATCGTAGACCCAAAACTTCAAATAATAAACCTTTATCACGAAAAATAATAAAAGTGTCACCTCTATAAACATGGGGTGGCCACAACTGGTACACAGGTGAGCCAGAACTGGTACAGGCATGGTGATTTTTGTAATATTTTTTAAAAATTTAAATTTTGTTTATAAAATGTTAAAATTAATAAAATTTAATGTAATAAAGTAAAAGAGAACATGTTTTTGCATTATTTTTACTGTTTCACTGCTTTAAAAAAATGTAAGAATATAAAAATATTTTTTAAAGTTGAAAATTGTCTTAATGTGGCCAGAATAGGTACAGTACATCATTAATTATTATTGCATTAAACCGTCTAGATAATTATTCATAACATGTCTATTGTTTTAGATTGTTCTGCAGAAATCCGGGCAAAATATTAATTAAAAAAATCAATAATTTGCTCTATCCTATTTGAATTACTGTTTTATTTTACGAACATATGACAGCATGTAGCTAGGATCAAGGACCATGGATTATGACGCATTCGCATCTCTATGACGTATCTCTCAATTTTCCCGAAGTATTCTTTCGGAAGTGGAGAATATAGGCGCGTTGATTGGTTAACGTCTCTGGAATCACGTGGAAAAGTGCAACATAAGAATCCCTTATGTCGTCACGTAATCTTGATTAGTGTGAATAACAGGAGGTTTCGTTCTTTTATTTGGTGCTGAATTTTATACATTCTTATACTTTTAAACGGATATATTTTAACAAGTAAGTGTATTACTATATATTTTATATTTTCCTTTGATTAAAGGCGGAATACAGACTAAATAATTTAAAATAGAAACTTGACGGTGAAAATATGTTTTATTTCTTTAATTGACAGAATATTTACTCGATTTCAGCGTAATGTATTTATGAAAAATATCATTTATCTTGCTATTATGTATGAATATACACGTTTAAATATTTTCGTAGACTGATACTGTGATCTAATATTCATATATTTGGCCATTAGCTCGAGAGGAATGGCGATAATTATATAAAAAGTCGTTAATAACATAATTTTATTGTTGTTTATCGCCATGTTGAGAACCGGAAGTAGTACGTCCCTTTAAAATGTTTAAATATTTCTCCTCTAAATAAAGCCTAAAATTGGTATCGTCCTTTCTTGCGTAGTTACATGTACAAATGATGATTAAAAAAATCATATACAGTAGTGTTCCAATACCCACAAAATACACTACCTGACAGAAAAATTAGCACACAAGGAGTTGTTAGAATGAAACGAAATTGCACATGTGTGAGTGTAAGGGTGATATAAGTAAAGAATTACAAAATGAAAGCAAAAGTATCACTGCAGGAAAAATTGCAAATGAGAGGAGGTTCTAGTTAGGCTGACTGTAACATTTACAATCCAACCGAGAACATGCTTTGGAATTGGAAAAAAAGGGGTCTAAAACTGATTGAACTTTGGTTATTTTTTGCAATTTATTTATTTATTGAACTATAAATTTGTGATATTATATTGATGTGTTAATAAAATTGTTCTATTCGAATATTGATTCTACAATTAAATATTAAAAATGGGCAAAACTGGGGATGTCTGGTCACTATTCTAGTACCCCTGTTGGGCCATGTCTAGCGTAAGTACACGATGTAATATGGACAGGCGTGGAGACATGGGTCCGTATGGTGTTTCGAAGGCATCTCTGTCTATGGTTGCTGCAAGTGGTCCTCTAGTTTGGCCAAACTCCTAGGCTGTGTTAACTTGGCATCCCGGGTGATTCCAGATGTATTCGATCGATGACAAATTGAGGGTCTGGGCAGGCCGGGGAAGTGTGGCAATGTGGTAGGCAGTCTTGTGACATCCTTGCTGTGTATGGTCGAGCATTGTCCTGTTGGAAAATGACTCTTGGGAGCCCTGCCACAAGAAGTAACAAATGTGACTGCAGGATGTCACTAACATACTGCTGGGCTATCATGGTCCCTTGTATCACTATTAGAGGTGACTGGCTATTGTATGTGAAGGCACCATCATGCCAGCTGTGAGGCAGTATGCCACTCCAAATTGTGAACAAGATTGAGACATTCACCACAGTCTTCAGATACAAACACTGTTGTCGTCAGTACCCAAACTGAATCTGGATTTGCCACTGTAGACGACCCGGTTCCATTCCATTGCAATCAATCCTATCAGGAGCGACACCAGACGGAGGTGACAGTGAGTGGCTGTCACTGGCAGCACACATAATAGCCACTACAGTACCAAATGTTCCTCACTCAGCTGCCTCGAAATGGTACGGACCGACATCTGTAATGATGGCAAACAATGATATGGTCGACTGTGAGTGTGTGTGCACTTGTTGGAGAACTAGGCAGTCCTCTCAACTAGGTCTGCCGAGAGCATCCTGAGTCTTGGCACAGTGTGTGCAAGCTTTCTCTTGTCCACTGGTCCTAACATCTCAGTGTTATGAGAACAGCCTAGGTGGTGCAGGCTATTTGGCAAGATGACCATTTGGCTTCTCTCAAGCTGATGACCTTCTCAAACTTGGTTAGTTCATATGGTCTTTGACGTGTGATGTAAAAGCATCTCTAGTGATACAGTGTCCCTCTGCAACAGGTTAACTACAGACAGGCTGTCTTTGTGCACATTTTTTAAAGGCCAAGAAGATGCAGTTTAATGTCCTTTGCTGGCATTGTACAATCAGCATGCTATAACTCTAATCATTTTCATATCTGCTTTAGACTTACCTGCATGCCAAGTTTCTCAGCAATACAACAACTTGGTATGCTAATTTTTAAGGCAATGAGTATATAAAATACATATACTGAAAAAATTAATATGCAGAATTGGCACATGAAATAAGCATATGTAAAGAATGGATAAAGTATGTATTTTGCCAGTAGCCCTCTCTTGCATAGGTATCACACCTGACACATTTCACACAAAAATCCAGAAACATAAGGGCTTTGTGACAGCATATGCATTATGGAAAGTTGTCATATTAAAACACATCAGGATATTATTAAGCACAGATATAGGCCTATATTTACAAATGGCATGTAAATGTTAAGGTGGCACAATGCTTTTGGTATTTGCTGAATGCTGAGCAAACATTTTGGTCAATATTGAGTAGTGTGGATAACTATTTGGTATTTACTAACTGTTCTAACATGGTTTCAGATGTATATATACTAGCAGATAAGCCTGGTGTTGCTCGGGCAAAAAGTAATGATAGCGAAGATTAAGATTATTACATTATAGCCAATCTTACCCATTTTCACAGAATGCAAGAATTAGGTCTCCCTGTTTCCAGACTAATTAGAGAATTTTTTAGATGGGTCTAAAAATATGTTTGATTTCTGAGAAAAGCAATTTACATTAGACAGATTCTTTAACCCCCATAAATGGAAAAAACATGACTAATAAAAATGCAAGACTGTATATATGTATTTTTATTATTACATATAAATAAATGTAGTAAAGCCTACTTTCTTACTACATTTATATATAATAAATGTAAGGCTATATACTTTTTTATTTTTGGGGTCTCCAGAACGAATTAATCAAATGAACAATTCGGATAGCGGATAAAGTCTTGGAATGGATTATGTTTGTTAACCGATCACCCACTGTTTATTATATATATATATATATATCTGAAACCATGTTGCATTTTTCTCAATTTATATTCCTTATTGGAAAAAGGTAGGCCTAAACTATGCTTCATATTTCAACGATCAGTGTAAGACTTGCTAAACTATTTATTAAGTGATATAATTTGTATTGTGAAATTTTTGAACATGTTGTCCCTTATCATATCTACTTTAAATTAGTAATCTTTAATTATACAAATTTATAATTGATTTTGATATAATGACAACATTTGATAAGAAATAAATTCATATATGTTTCAGAAGAAAAATTTAGAACAAAGGTTTTCAGAGGGGGAGAAAATAAAAGAAAATTAGGCTAAAATCATTTATATTTCATATATACATACATATAAAACTACTTATATAAGAGAAATTTTGGAATAATGCTTAAAAAACGTATGGACTTTGGCTTCAGAAATTAAAAAGAAATTGTAGAGGGCAGTACACCACTTGTTATCAGTAGTATTTGAGTTTTGTTTAAATCACTGGGACTTAAAAACTTTACAAAAACATTCTCAAAACAGACAATACATTAAAAGTGTCAAGGACAAGAAGTCCTTGCTACATACCTCTTTTTGTACGTTTTCTAAGTATAAACTTAGAAAACTTTTGTCCTGGCCATTTCATCAAATCACTTTGGAAATTACTATTTTTAATCATGTACTGTAGACGAATTGTCTTCTTGACTACTGACTGCTATGACTAAACTAAAATTGTAATAAAACAATATATTATTAAATAATCACAAAACCAAAGGCTTATAATCACCGGTACTTTTAAAAGTTGTAAAAATAAAATATACAAATTACATTGCTTTTTCTTATTTTATATTTTATTATAAAAAAAATTTTAATGTTTGCTTTAAGAGATGAAATACTAAGTTTTTCATTTTACTTAAATTTTGCTATATAAGTAAATTATTTGTTATATGGTTGTTACATTACTGGAGAAAGACTTATTCTGTATATAAATAAACACAGATACCAAAAAATCCAGCAGCAAAAGAACAATTTAACATGTAAAAAAATGTTTTTGATCATCTTAATTCATCATCTAGGATAAAATAATTAGAACATAATATTTTCGAAACAGAAAATTATTTTATTGGCTGCAACTGTATTTTACATATTATCCAGTTATGAACTATATTTTTATTTATTTTGTATTAGAAGTTAAATTTGAAAAAATAATTAAGTGAAATAATAAAAATTTATATGTAAACCTTGTACAAATCATTAAGTAGGTAACTTTTCCATCCTAGTTTCTGAAATTTTGATAGTAGTATTTGTAGTTTTTAGCTTAAAACATAGAAATTAAATTTTTTAATTAATTGTAATAAAAAATAATATGCATAGAATAATCAATGTAAGTCATTTCCTTACAATGAAATTATGCCTTTTCTTTGTTACTTTCTCTTACACACAATGAAATGATATAATTAGGCAATATCAATACAATATTTTATTAAATACTAGATGAGCCCAGCATTGCCAGTGGCATAGCGAAGGGGGGTGCAAGGGGGTGTATCATGCCCAAATGGTCTCCAAGACAAACTATATGTGTTTCTGGAGAAGGGAGGGGGGTGCCAATAAAGTGTCGTGCCTCAGGCGCCAGTTATGTTTGTTATGCCACTGAGCATTGCTCAGGCAAAAAAAAACAGCAGCAAAGATTAAGATTATTAGATTATTTTATCTAACTCTTCTATTATATTATATTATAGTATTCGTTTTATATTTACAAAGGTTTTTCTAACGTAAGAGTTTATCATACCAAGTGCCCAATCTAACACATTTTAAAAATTCTTTAAATTGTGTACATTAGAGAAATAAAGAATTTTTAAAATGTGTTAGATTGGCCACTTTGTGTGATAAACCCTTACATAAAATAACTTGTATAGTTATATAAATCAAATACTATAATATAACAAACATTAAAATGAAAATTATATAAAGAGTTGGTTATTTTAGCCTACCATTGTCACGTTTATCCTGATACTCGGATGGTATGAATGGCACAAATTCAATGGTCAAGTAGACAGGAATTAAAAAAATATCTTAAATTTTTCAGATATCATAATATATTCTAATGTTAACTGTATGAAACTGTACCATTCACAGCTGAATATCAAATGGTAATCTGCCAACGAATCAAATTTCGGAAAAAAACGGACCAAATATTTAAACTCGGCACCCTTGAAAACCACTTAAATCATATTTTGCACTTACCAGTAACTTTGTATTATGTAATTTTCCTATTTGAATGCCATCACACTGCTGGTCCAATAGAAAGAAGGGACTGTTGCAGAAGATGGTTGAAGTAATTTGACCAAAAGTAGTTGTTGACCTCCTCCCAGAAGAGAGGACTGTCAACGACTACTAATTAATACTGGTCTACTATTAATATTTGAAAAGTGATTCGTGTTGGATAAGCTGTAATGGCCCTGCATGTGATCAAAGCTGCTAACCTTAACATATGAAAGAGTTCATATAAAACTTGTTTAAATAAAAAATCTCGTAAAAATGCTAGAACAATTCCTTTTATGTGATAATAGTGTTTAAATTTTGACAACAGATTGTATAAACTACATGGGAAATATGTTTTTGTAAATATTGCATTTATAGAAAAATTATTGGGCTGCAATTTGAAAAAATTGTAGACCTATAAATTCTGACTGTCGTTTGCCTGTCTAGCTGTCTGTCTGTCCTTCCTTAATCTCAAGAAAGGAGTTAGTTAGATTAGTTAGTTAGTTAGATGAAAGTTGAGACCAAATGTGGAAAGCTTTGGGCAGGTGGGCCAGATTAACTATATATAAACTTCCAGTTTGGAACTGAAGCCACGTTACTTTAATTCAGAATTTTCCCTCGAATGGAGTTAGATATATGGCCAACACAACTCTATTGCTAACAGGAAAAGTATGATGTATAGGGCCAAGACCATCACTAAAAGAATTAAGAACAATGTGATGTCACAATAGATAATCACTTGTTAGAATTAGTTTGGTTTATTTGGTTACAGCAATGTGACACCTGAGTGATCTGTCAAGGAGGATGCATCACAGAAAGACTTTTATGTAAAGCTGGCCCCAATTTAAGTGTTACTAACATGAAGAAAACACAGAAAACTCCATGTGGCCATGTGTGAACCCACAACCAATTAACAGTGTTTGTTGGTTTTATCCACTCAGTTACTTGAGTATACTTATTGGGCTGCAATTTGAAAAAACTGTAGAGCTATAAATTCCCAGTCATCCATCTGTTTCTGTCCTTCCTTAATCTTGAGAATGGAATTAGATAAATGAAAGTTGAGACCAGACATGGAAATTGTAAGAGAAAAAGGCACATTAACTATATATGAACTTCCAATTTGTATCACAAGTCATTTCAAACAAATTTTCTCTCAAACAAAGTTAGATATACAGGGTGAGATTTTTATCTTGAAACAATGAAATAACTTAATTGGATCTCATTATTTTGGGTAAAAGGTATAGACAAAAGTTGTAGGGTTTCAAAGGGCCAATCAATTGCAGTGGCGTAGCGAGGGGGGTGCAAGGGGGTGTAACATGCCCTGGCCGCCACTCGCAGAGTCGCACCCAAATGGTCTCCAAGACAAATTATATGTGTTTCTGGGAAAGGGAGGGGGCACCAATAAAGTGTCGTGCCCCGGGCATCAGTGATGTTCACTATGCCACTGATCAATTGGTAACCTTGGATGCGATCTTGACCTTGACCGTCAAGGTCATTTGAGGGTCAAGTATGTTTTTTCAATGGGAACACACATTTTTGACCCCGGCAATGGACAGAGCGGGAAATTTCACAACCGGATGGTTGTGAAATTATGACCTTTTACCTTATGGTCTAGGTCAAAGGTCAAGATTATTTTAAAGTTTAAATTATAAGCTGTTTCTAATGGGAAACCATACTTTTTATTACTGGAATAGGCAGGGAGGTAAAAGTTACATTTTTTCTTGACATTATTACTTTGACCTTTAAAAGCATTCACTATTTTTGGCACTACCCAGGAGTAATGATGTGGACGTAGTAGTTTTCTGCTCCCTTTGAGGTGCTTATTTTCAGTGAGTCCCCCTTGCCTCTCACTATCTTGGTGCTTGTTTTCGATGAGTCACTTTACTTCTTGCTATTGCTTGAGATGTTAGTTTCAAGGAAAAATTTTATAACAAATGTTCAAAATGACACCCTTCCACTTTGATGCATTCGTTGAGCTACACTTAAAATTATCACACTTGAGATGACCTTCAGAGGTCAACATGATGTCGAATGCACAAATTCGTTTATTTATAACTAAAAATATTCTCGAAATTTTATCAAAAAAATGCATTTGTGACCATACCTAAATGAAGATGACTTGAGACTGAAGCTGACCAAAAACCAACCAGATTTTACAAAGTTGTGCAAATAAAATCGTGCACATTAAAATTAAATAACCTTATGTTATTTTCATTATTATTAGAATTGTATTTTAAAGGTAATAAATTTAAAAAAAAACAAACTTATTCTATTTATCACTAGCTGTCTACCCACAGCTTTGCCCCCATTATATCGAATTTTCTCGTGGGAGTAAGATATTTTCTCACAATAAAATGTAGCCTATGTCCATCTCCAACATGTAAGCTATCTCTGTGCCAAATTTTATTAAGACCTGTTCAACAGTTTAGACATGAAAAGGTAAAGACAGACAGCATTACCTTTGAATTTATAATAATAATAATATGGATTAATATGAATTTCTGCTATAAGGGGTATGCGAGTTTGAGCTCTTTCTTGAAGTGGTATGCAGGAAAACTAATTGGGAACCACTGACCTATACCACTGTCACAGTAATTCAATGAATATAATACATATTTTTAAAAATTATATCCTTTTTGTAAGAATTATACTTAGTTAATTATTTTGTTAACTTTTTTAAATAGATGGTGTTACATGTAAAGCCAACAATCAAGTGTAGACAGAAATTAATCGACATATAGAAATCCAATCGATAATTTGGGGTGGGATGTACAACATGATCTAAGGTTAAAGTGACTGCAAAGTTTTATAGCAGTTGGTCGAATGGCCTTAGGCATACATAGCAAATAAACAAACATCCTCATTTATATACATAGATTATATTTTATATTTATTGCTAAGATGAATTTTTGGTATAAATCCCTCTTCTGTTGGGTAAAAATATACAATTGTAAACACTACAAAATTATTAAAATGGTTTTAAAATTTATAACATACCTTGCTGTACATTCTTTTCTCCTTTTAAAATCACATTAATTTTAATTATTAAGTTAACTATTTTTACAACAGTTTTTACGTTTAATATTAGAATATTGTTTTTTGCCTTTTTATAAGCAGTTTAGTAAATTTTAAGAAAAACAACAATTACATTACATTGAATCAACATTTCTATACTAAAAATTCCCATTTTTTATTTTTGACATTTACATATTAGCTCTGTATTTTATCATATAATTTACATAATAATTCTTTTATTATTTTGCAAATTCTAATATAAGTTGTTATATATATTTTTTATAATTTTATATTTTATGAAATAGAGAAAGCAATATATGTCTATTGTTATTTTCAGATAAATAATTAAAATGACAACACTTGACAGTGATGCTGTTCCTTTTGATATTCCAGAAGAAGATACAGAAGAGAAGAAAACAGAAAAGCCTGAACCAGAGCCTAAGCCTAAGGCTAAATCCAAAACCAAAGGTAAAAATAGCTTGCTGATGAATGATATAAAAAAAAAAAAACAAATAAAACCTTTCTTTTTGAAATTTAATTTTGAAAGCATTGACAAAATTCATAAGATTTAATTTCTATATATTTCCACTTCATTCCTAAAATTCTAGTTGGAAAATAATCACTCGATACTTTATAGAAGCCTGGACTAAAATATTTACAATAAGGATAAATAATTTCCGTCATCAGATCTGTTGTGATTCATCCATCCTCATTGCATTAATATAAGCTTGGAGTAAAATACTTTTGAAGTACGGAGTGATTATTTTTCAGTTAATCTCAATAATGGTACTGCTGTTGAAACCGGTAATCATCTTAAGTCTATTTCATTAGTTTAAAATAAAGATTTGAAAATTCTAGAGAAATTTTATTATTGTAGATACATTTTCTTCCTGAATACAAAACAACTGTTTGTTGATTAGAGATATTTCTCTCGGCAACTAAAAGGTGTTTTGTATACGTTTATCATTTTGCTGAGTTCTTTCTGATTAGAAATATTTTAGAAATTATAATTAGAAGAATTTTTTGCTAAATCTGTAAGCCATTTTGTTAAATAATAAAATTTCAGGAATATAAATTTTATATACTAGAAAATCAACTTTGAGATTCTTATGCAAAAAAAAGTTGATTGTGGTGGTATGATGCTATCCCATGTTGTGATATGGGAGTTTCCAGCTCTGTTTGGTTTAATATTTTGCATGCGGAATATCCATCTTAGTTTCTTTATGTACTTGCATTTCAAATTTCTTTCAACACTCTGTGACACTTTCATTCACAATCGCTAGGAGCTTTGGATCCTGTTCATAAATGGAGAACCGCACGCGAAATATTAAACCAAACAGAGCCGGAAACTCCCATAATGCAACTAAGTTGATTATAGTTTAGTTATTCGGAATAATGAAAGTAAATATTTAAAATTTGTTAAAAAATCCAAAATTGAGTAATGTCCATTGGTCTTTGGTATTCTGCTTGAGATTTGAGTGAATTTGGGATAGACTTGAAGAGTTGCAGCAATAGACTGACGTGGAATTTCAATTTCCCAAAAATATCAGTTCAATTTCTTCATAAAACCATCAAGATGAAAATGAGCATTTCACAACCAGATAAAACTTTTGCTGATGTTTTTTGTTTCTTGCTTATATTGATCTTTGTCTCAGTAAATCCCACTCTTGCAACCATATTCCTTTCTGTTAGGGCCTGCTCTGTTAGTCTTGTATGGGAAGAGACGATTGTTTTTGACAACACACTGTTGCATTTTCAGCTGCAACTTTCAATTAGACTTTCTCAGGCTTCTTTTAAATGTTTCTCAAACCATCTGAAACCATATTGATTTCAGTCCTTACTGTGGAAGGCCCAACCACTGTGGACCATCCAATACTGATCCTGTATTGTGAAATTTTTGGACAAACTGTTATTACTGTGTGATTTCCTGTCCAAACTGGAAGTTTATATTTAGTTAATTGGTGCCTCCTGCCCCTAACCTCTCCATATCTAGTCTCGACTTTCATCTATCTAACTCCATTCTCGAGATTAAGGAAGGACAGACAGACACCAGTGGGAATTTATAGGTCTACAGTTTTTTTTGAAAATCTCAGTCCAATAAAATATTAGCATTTCAAAACAAAAATAATTGTTATATGGCCAATGTCTTAATATCAAAATACCTGTAAGTTAATTTTGGTAAATATAGCTTAGCGAGAAGAGTGAACAAAAATTCTGTGTGAGGTATTTTATGTTGTGTACAATTATTGTTGGATGGAAGATGCAGGAATTATTTACAGCATATAAAATACTAATTAATGAGACATTTGGTCATATATAAATTATTTGAATTTTAAAATTGCCTTAATTTATTGCTTTTTATTAATAAGAATCTATTGTCATGTATAATTGTTTAACAACTTAAGTGTTATTCTTAAGTTAAGAACTTGATTTAGTAACACAGCTGTAATCCATTTAACAATCAATAAGACATTATTTTTATTTACAAGGTCTGTCTAGAAAGTTTGCAAACTTTTTAAATTACACACTAACTAATAATTGAATCTGAATGCAGCTTGCACAGCTTTCTACCAGCAAGCTTTTTGTACTCTCTTCATTTGTTGTTACATTATGTTCATTTGTGTACACATGTTGATTGCATTTTGTGATTTTCTTTCCATGAGTGCAATTGAGTAAAGAGTTCTGGGTCAGGTTAAGTCTGATAAAAAAGTTCATGAAAAACATCACTAGGGATGAGACATTGATGTTGCTTCCATGTTGTACCCATAGACCAGTCATCATAATGCGTGAGAAAAATCTTTACCATGACCTAAAAAGGTGCAACAAGTTTGGTTGAATTTGGAGGTCTTTTTCACTGTTTTGTTTGATTCTGATGGTGTCATTCAACAGAAATTTCTTCCAGAAAGGAAGACAGTAAATAAGGAATACCATCTGGAGGTGATGAAACGTCTTTGTGAAGCAGTGAGGAAGAAAAGACAGACTTCTTGGAGAGAACAGCATCTTGATAATGCTCCCATCCACACAATACTGCTGATAACAGAGATTTTGGCCAAGAACTCAATGCCACTTGTTCTCCAACCTCCAAATTCACCAGACTAAACCTCAGCAGACTTCTTTTTGTTTTCCAAATTAAAATCCACTCTGAAACGTTGCTGTTTTGAACCCATTGATGCCATTAAGGAAAATTCACTAGCAGAGCTGTGCATCATCCCATCAAAATAATCAGTTCAAGAAACGTTCTTTTCATGGCAGAAATGCTGAAATTGGTACATAGACTCAGGAGGGGACTACTTCAAAGGCAACAAAATAGTCTAGCTTCTAGGTAAATGCAAACAACTTCTATTTGCAAAGTTCATGAACTTTCTGGACAGACCTTGTATAACAATTTAAGTAAATTTAATGTTCAAATGATCAATGTGTGCAATTTTATGTAAAAGGTCAATAGATTACTGACAGGATCGTGCGGTAGATTTTCTCAGTATGATGCAAGTCTTCGAAATGCCACCCCTTAAATGTTTTTTATACCGCCCCTTATATAAATTATTAGGCTTATGTAGGCTATAATTCTTATTATTTGATGTATCCTACCAGGGCCGTGTGGTAGATTTTCTTAGTATGATGCAAGTCTTTGAAATTCTGCCCCTTAAATGTTTCTTATGCTGTCCCCTTATGGTGCCACCTGATGTGGCTTCCTCTCTGCATCATAGCACGGCATGACCCTGATTACTGATTATTTTCCTTAGATAATTTGAAAATTCATGATTATAATCCAGTTGAATACAATGATTTGTTTAATTCGCAGTATTTTTCTATTTAATAGAAGAACCAAAACATAAAAGTAAGAAGAAAGGTTTTTTCTCAGATTCAAGTGATGATAGTGATTCTGATGATGATGGTTTTTTCAGGCATGCAAGAAATTCAGGTGAGATGAAAATAATCTTGCAACTTTGATTCGTTTTTCTTCTTTTTTTTTTATTTCTTAATCTTTTGTAAAATCAATATAACAACCAGAATGTTTCCAAATTTGATAAGTAAACTAATTAGAACATGGAAATTATGTTTGCTTGATAAACATTTCATTAGAGAATCAATAAATAGTTGAATGATGATGATAGTATAAAATGTAAACATCATCACTAAACCCGATATATTAAAGCTAAACACCAACCAAATGCCGAAATTCTATCGGGCTTGTTTAAGGCTAATTACTAAATAAATTACGTAAGCAATTTGACTTTAGAGGGAGGCATTGGGCACCATCTCGTATTAACATTATAATTATTAATTTTTAATTAATTAATTTAAATAAATTAGAGCCGCCGGGAGAAAAAATTGGCCCAGAGCAGGACTCGAACCCACAACTGCTTATCGTGCAGATGCATTGCCAGTTACACTGCACGATAAGCAGGAGTTGTGGGTTTGAGTCCAGCTCTGGGCCGATTTTTTTTTTTCTCTCAGTGGCTCTAATTTATTTAAATTAATTAATTAAAAATTATAATTATTAATGTTAATACGAGATGGTGCCCAATGCCTCCCTCTAAAGTCAAATTGCTTACGTAATTTATTTAGTAATTAGCCTTAAACTAGCCCGATAGAATTTCGGCATTTGTTGGTGTTTAGCAATAGTATAAAAACAAATTCATTTAAGATTGATACATTATATAATTTTATAAGTTAGTTTTTACTTTACAAGAGAATTGTATACATAATAGTATCTAGTGAGTCAGAAAAATGGATATTAGTTTTGTTACTATATATAACAGTATGTAAAATATACAGTATGAAGATGTACAGTTCATGTTTATTAAAGAAAGAATCATAACATTACTGTAAGAAAGAGAAAGAAAAAATTATATTAAAATAGCCTTTACTTGAAGAATTGACTTATGTAGTTTTATATTTTCAAAATGCCAGTTGCCTTTTTTTTAATTATAGAAACAAAAAAGTTGGTTTTTAAAATCAAAGATTTAATGAAGAAACGTTTTACAGAAGTGTCAGATTTAATGTATTTTTAATTAAAAATTGTCTTCAATGGCTTCTTTTGAAAATTCTTTTGTGTTTCTTCAAAAAAGAAAGTAACTGCCCCCCCCAAAAAATGGTGCAACCAATTTTTCTTTAGACAAGTATTAGTCAAATAATTGGCTATCTACCAATAAATTTATAATTTTATTTATAAGATTCACAATTATCAAATTACAGTAGAGAGTCGTTAATCGGAACGCCAGTAATCAGAATCGCCGGTAATCGGCACGATTTTCGGTCGGACTGTGTCGTGCTGAATCGAACGTTTTTGATACTAAATTTACTTCTAAAGTATAATTTTCATGTTTTTATATTCTTCAATATATTTATTTTGATTGTACAAAATGCAGAAATAATTTTTAACGATACGATAGCCTCGATTATTATTATAAAAATTTTCGTTAGGCTTAAAATCGACGAAAATTCAACACGAAGCGACACGCAACGGAGAAAAATTCAACACGAAGCGACACGCAATGGAGAAAAATTTGAACATTGGACAGGTTAATATATTTTTTTCGTACATAATGGGTAATCGGAACAAATGACTAATCTGAACCACCCCAGTCCCCAATTGATTCCGATTTTCGACTCTCTACTGTAATTGACACTTTGTTCTAACTAATAGCTTTTGCTAAAGTTGTAAGTTCATGACATTCAAATCTAATTATAATCAATAAATAAATTTAATTATTTTTTAAATAAAAATTACTCATAACAAAGAAGTTTAAACAGAATATGAAATGCTTTCAAGTAAACTAGATAAAAGTTTTTTTTGCTCAATTATTTTTGGACTTACAACTGTATTATTCAGGGTTCATTCATAAATGGATCGTAAAAATTTCCTAGAAATTCACAAAATTTTATTTTCCTTTCAAGAATGAAGTTCAAAATTTTCCATCAAAATTTTTGACAGAAAATTTTGAAAAATCTGACTTATTTCACTTTTTAAATCCAATAAGTATTTAAAAAGTGAAATAAATTGAAGTATTGAGAGTTGATAACTAATTATATTTACCATTTTCTCCATAAACTGAATAATTGTTACAAATAAAGTAAAATTATTTTCATGCTTGAATCAGATTATTGAAGTAGATTAGTTTTTTAAATTAGAATAATAAGGTATATATAAAATGTAAAAATTTGCTTATCAAGAATGTCTTTCAATTTTTGCTTTTGAAAATTTATGACAAGTTCCAAAATTTATTATTTTTTGGGACAAGAAAACAAGCTCTTATTAATATTGCAGTTCAAATATTTAAAATGTCAATAAAAATTCAGTACTATTTGAATTATTTACTCTAAAATAGGACTTGTGCTGTTCTGAAACTGTCTGTAGCACTTGAATCTCTGGAAATAAGATCTGTTTCTTCTCAATTTAGGAAAAAACAGATCTTATTTCTTCTAAATAGCATTAAACTATTTTAATTAATCTACATATTGCAACTTTCTGAAAATATATGCAAGGTGGCCGTAATTAAACTTCCCCTGTTCAAAGGCTAAATCTAATATTCTAATATAAAATGTAGCTAAATCTAACAACCAGAACATTTCCAAATTTGATAGGTAGATTAATTGGAACATGGGAAGCAGGATTCTAGAAAAAATATTTTAGTACGAAAACTTTCAACGGGAATTCTGGCACCATTGTAGCCAAAATAGCTGATGCTTTGCACAATATTACAGTTACCACGTGTGTTATTGGCAGTGGCAGGAAAACACGTTCTTATAGATGACCGTCAACATGCACCTAACATTCCTTCAGATGCATTATGTTTGGCTACTGAGAATGCTGAGCACAGAATAAAGTGTCTGTTCCACAAGAATGGTGATTTCATTGAACCAAGTTCTATTCCGTGTGAGTGAATACAACGTCCCCAAATTGGATAGGAGGTTTCCAACAATGCTAAGCTCCACGAATGTTCAGAATGGCTATTCATCTGCTGATATTAACTGTTTTCTAGCTCTGTAATAATATTTTTGGTAAAATGCAATAAAAGGTTTCAATTCGTTATAGTTATTGTCATTCGTGTTTTTGTCCATTTTAATGCTGTTTTTAAATTATAGCAGCACATTTCTCCATTGATGAATTTTGACTCTAAAATATGTTTTTTGCAAAATCCTGCATTGCATTTTATAAAGGTCAATGCCATACTGAGAATTAGCTGATCTTGTTATGACCTTACAGTAAAGCTGCTGTATTCCATATTATTTCATGTAATTTTTCTGTGGAAATAAAACAGCAAGATCAGTTTAGCACAATGGAACTGTCACATTATTATTATTGGATTATATACATGTCAATTCTTCCATTTATTTGAAAGCCTTTTCTTTTGATTTTACGTTTTATTAAAAAGCATCTGGCCAGACTATTCTGATTGCTAGTACACTACTCTAGTTAAGTAACCAAATGGGGTGTTAACACACGTGCCGTCAGTTGACACAATTTTGCATCAGGTGACCTTCACGTGATGCAGACTTACATCGACGGGTTGTGAACATAAGCTGAATTTGAATATAAACTGCTACTTGCATTTCAGTAAAAGTTTCAGTGAGAAACTAAAATTTTTAATAGTATTTTTCAATTTTCAATTTTAGGTTTTTAAAAATATTAAATTATTGGTAATTAATAATAATCTAGCATCATTGGACTGTATTTACATAGGTTAGATGCTGTTTCACACAATTGATCATTTAGTTCTTTAAATATGTTGTTATTTTTCATTATTGTGTTGTAATTTTAGTCCTAATATAAGGTATAGATTCTCATTGATGTTATTTATTTGCTTTTTTTGTAAGTACAGTTTGGTCTTACCTCCAATTGGTCATTCTTCTGTTTCCAAGCGAGACTGAAACCAGTTTGGATCAGGAAAGGTACAGGTGTTGACGGAGCCTTGAAGTTTGTGCTCGTAATTTACTCCATTATAGTCTTTCTCGGATGTTTGTCTTAACAAATTTGCCAGATGTTTTTGTGTCTATTTACCCCCAAATGGTTTAGGGCTCACACGACCTAACAGGTGCCCTTTTGGTCATTAATCTCCCCCCTTTTTTGATTGATTACACTCAACTCGAGCACTGTGACAAAGCTCCCTCTTACTCAGTTGACATTTCCTATGTCATTCATCACCACGTCGCATTTGTTTTAAAACAAGTGTTTTCCTTTCTGTCGAGTCTACCGTACCGACATGTGCTCTTGATCTGACTTAACCTCTGAAATATCCCGACTTAGAAATTTTATAATTAATTGAAATTTCAACTCGATTTTAGGAACCTCACAAAATCATATCATTTTGATTATGACCCTGGCAGCAACTATTGCTTTAATTACTAAAATTAATTGAAAATTTTAATATGAATGTAAAAATATTACAAATAAATGTTTAATAATGTTTTCTTTCTCTATTAAATTAACTTATTATTTAGGAACAAACATACTAATACATAAAGGTAAAAATATTCATATTGGTAACAGTTACCAATTTACACAAGTTCGCACAGCAGTATCAAACATTAATGTTAAGAAAAATAAAAGTTCTTCAGAATCTGCTCCTCAGTTTACTGGAAGTATGAAGACAAAATTACCAGATGAAATAAAAGGTATATGTTATAGAAATAATAAACATATATGTAAAGAGAATTATGTATAATAGTGTATATGTGTATTACATGAATTTCAGATTCAGTTCGTGAAATAGATTCCGAAGACATGTATTTAGTTGCTGATCATATAGCTAGTGACTGGAAGAAACTAGCAAGATATCTTCCTCCAAGTAAGTAACATATTTAAGAATTGTAGCTAATTCTATTCTAGGACAAAGTCAAGACATAGTTCTAGGGCATTTTTATTATTAATGTACAGTATTATATCTTGTTCAGTTGATACTGGTTACTATTGCTATGCTAGACCAAAATCAAGGTATAGATGCCAAAAAAGTAGATACTTTTTGTGCTATTTTTATATTTCATATTTAAAACTTTCCTGACTGTGTGACATGTTCAGTACAGCTGCTTTCTGTAATGTGATGTATATACTGTACATACATATTGTTAAGATACATGTTTGTGGTTTGATGCTTGTACAAGAAGACTACAACACAATTGTTAGCATATCATTCTTAATATCTATAAAATATTTTGGAATACGTATGTTGTGTGTTATGAATATTTGAAATAGATGATAATTAATGATGATAATGTAGTGCTACGCAACTATGTATTATTGTTATTATTATTATTATTAATTATTTTCTCGGTTTCCTTTTTGTATGTATCGGGTTTTCTTGGTTTGTACCGTGTCGCGTGGAATTTTCTTATGATGTCACCTTAGGATACGTGAGAAGCTTTCTGATTGGTCCAGAGTGGGACAATAAGTGAAGCGGACTTCCGGAGAGCGGGAAATATAAATTGAGGGACTCTCACGATTGAGGACACTTTTTGGCTGCTTTTGGATTCGTCGAGGAAGGTTGCCGAGGAAGGGTCAGCAAGGACGTCGGAGTTAGACCGGGAGAACAGGAGTCTAGAAAGGGCGACCACTTTCAGTCGGGAAGCACAATCCGTTTCCATCGTAGTGTAATTGAGAAGTATCAACGAGGGACGTACTTCTGGTGACGTAAATTACGTTCAGGTATCGGAAAGAACTATTAGTTTTGTGAATTAACGTAAAGAAAAGGAACGCTTGGAACTCGAGATCGTGTTGCATTTACTTAACATAATACCGTGATTCGTCGAAGGCTAATATATGCAATTATTGTATAGAAGGAAAATGTGTATGTATATATGTATATAGAGTATTGTAAATTTCGTTAGTTTTAAGTCGTGTATCGTGTAAACTTGAGGGTTAGGAAGCATCTCGCGGTTATTGTACTGTTAGAATAAATTACTGTTGTTTCGCCAAATTCGTGCACGTGTAATTGGTCATTACTTGAGTCCTTAACATACATCCTTATTACATCCGTGGACTTAGATCCATCGGATAATCAACATTGGCGTCCGCGACAGGATATTGATCGGGTTGTTTGTTGTAAAAGGACCGACCAAACGTGCATCTTGTATTAACCCCTCATCCTACTGCCGCTTATATCTGTAATTATAGCCATTGGAATTGTAAATTATATTATTGTAAAACCAAAAGGTTTCGGTAAACTATGGATGAACAAATTACCAGCGGATCTTCAGGGGCAGGGGAATTGGGCAATGTGCCTATTGTAACGGGATTTATGGGCATGATCCCATGTTTTTCGAACCTGCCCGGAGATATTTTAGATGTGAGTAGGTTTTTCCAAACCGTCGAGAACGTCGCGTCGTTGGCAAGCTGGGATGAGACTGTGAAGGTCACCGTAGTTCAAGCCCGCCTAAAAGGTGAGCCCTTGTCTTTATTTTTCGATTTAAGGGACCAGGGCGTCATGAGCTATGATGAAATAAGGAGGGCTCTTATAAAGTGCTTTGGTCGTAAAGAAAAAGAACAGGACCCGTTTGATCAGGTATTAAAGATCTCCCAGAGAAGAGGGGAGAGGGTTTGCGAATACGGGATTAGGATTAAGTCGTTGTTTTCACGAGCGGTGACGCGCAATTCTAATTTAGCGACGCTTCGCGACAATGCTGTTAAGGAATGCTTTATAAAAGGACTACTAGCGGAGATTAGGAGGCAGGTGATGCAGAGGCGGCCGGACACCTTGGATGAGGCGATAGTAAAGGCCGAAGAAGAAGAGGAAATCGAATCGGCCTGCAACAAACGAGGTGGGATAAGTGAGGTATGCGCAAATGTTGAGCATGAAAGGGGGTTGGAGAGAAGGGAAGTACAATTGGGTAAGCGTGTAGAGGAGTTGGAGACTCAAATAAGGAGTTTGACCGAGTCCATGGCATCTTTACTCGAGCACATGAAGGGGAACAATAACCGCGAGAGGTGGGGAAAAGAGCGCCGTTGTTACACGTGTGGTGAAATAGGCCATATTTCGAGAAAATGCAACAAGAGAAGAGGTTTAAACTAGTCAGAGGTCATTTGAAAGGTCAGGCGAATGACCGGTTAGTTAAATTAGAACTGACCAGAAAGATCCACTTGTCAGACCGGGGGTTACCGATTGTAAGAGGTGTAATCCTAGGACGTGAAATTGCTGGTCTAGTAGATACAGGTGCAGAAAGGACCGTAATTAAGAATGAATTGACTGAATATATCAGGCGTGAAAATAGGAATTGGGTGGTCCCAAACAATTCATGTATTAGTGGGATGTCGGGAGCACTCATAAACAGTGATGAGGCCGTAGCAATCGAGTGCTGTTTCCACGATGGGAAAAAGGTATGCACGACAACACCAAGTGTTGGGTTTCCTGAAAGGGCAGGTTACGAGATGATCATCGGGATGGACATTATTTGCCAGCACCCTGGGCTGTTGGTGGGGATCGAATCAGTGGTTAAGGCAGATAAGCAAGGTCGTGAAGGGAGATTTTGTATTAATATAAATAGTGAGGTAGGGGTGGCAGAGGTAGAAAGAGAGGTGTGGAGATTGGATCACCTAGATGAACCGGTTAAGAGGAAAATAATAAATATTTTGAGAAAGTATCCGGACGCTATTGCTAGCGAAATTGCCGAGTTATCTGGCACTAGCAGACATATGCACTCTGTTAGCCTGACGTCGGAACGTCCGGTCAACGTTAGACAGTACCGAATTCCGTACAGTTACTTACCTGGCCTTAAGAAGCAAGTTAGTGAGCTGATAAAAGCAGGTATATGTGAGGAGAGCTCATCGGAGTGGAACTCTCCTATACATGTTGTTCCTAAAAGCTCTGGTGAGATTCGTATCACTTTGGACCTGCGAAAAATTAATGATATAACAGAACCCCAAATATTCCCGATGGCTCGAATAGACGACATCTTATCCCAACTTAATGGGAACAGATATTTCTCGGTATTGGACTTAAAAGCAGGGTATTTCCAGATTCCTCTAGATCCCAAGGTAAGACACATATTTGCGTTCTCCACACCATGGGGAAAATACCAACTTTGTAGGATGCCTCAGGGTGGGAAGAATAGTGGGAGGTTTTTCCAATACATTATGACGAAGATCTTAGCAAAATTTGTCGGAAATAGCTGCTTTGTGTTTCAAGATGATATTGTATTATTTTCACAAAGTTTGGAGGATCATCTTGAGCTTGTCGATCGAGTAATTAGTACATTAAGGGATGAGGGCCTAAAATTAAATCCGAGTAAATGCCAAATATTAGCAAAGGAGGTGAGATATTTAGGACATATTATTAATAGCGAGGGTGTGCGACCTGATCCCAACAATGTTGAGTCGATCAAGAAAGTGGAAACACCTCGTAGTGTAAAAGAGGTCCGCAGTTTTCTCGGTGTGGTTGGATTTTTTCGGAATTTTATCCCGTCGTTTTCCGATATCGCTGCTCCATTAACAGAACTCACCAAGAAAGGGAAGAGATTTTTATGGAGCCCAGAATGTCAGAGAGGTTTTGAAAAGTTAAAAGAGGCAATAGCAAGCCCACCAATTCTAGCTCACCCGGATTTTGATAGACCATTCTATTTGCACACTGACGCATCTGACAACGCGGCAGCTGCGGTGCTCGAACAACGGCACGAAAAGGGACTGGCTCCGATAGGCTATTTTAGTAGGAGATTTCAAGGGGCAGAAATCAATTATTCCACAATTGAGAAAGAATGTCTAGCAATTGTTTTAGCCTTAAGACACTTCAAATTTTTAATTCTAGGCCAAAAAACGATAATACTCTCTGACCATAAACCCCTTGTGTTCCTTAGCAACATTCAAAATGGGAGCAAGCGTCTGACTCGTTGGATAATGGAGATTATGGACTACCATATAGAAGTCCAACATGTGAAAGGCGTTGACAATAAAGTAGCGGACTTCCTTTCGAGGAACGTTAACGGGGTTCATCACTTCGATGTTGAATCTACAAGGGCTGTAATCCCTAATAGATACGAGATTGGTTTATCACAGGATCGCGATGAAACTTTTGGCCCCATAAAAAGGGATTTACTGAGAAGCCCCGGGAATAGAAATATTGGGAGCTATATGCACCAGTATGTAGTAATAAGCGAATGCCTGTATAGAAGAAGCCTCTTGAAGTCCCGTGACAAGTATGTTAGCCAATTATGCGTAGGGGAGGATCTTGCTAGGGAAGTGATTAAGGCTGTTCACGAAAACAATCTGTCGGGGCATTGGGGCGTGCGAAAAACTATAATTAACATTGAGAAACACTATTATATTCGGAATTTGAGAGAGAAGGTCGAAGGTGTCATTAAGACGTGTGAAAGGTGCCAGAGGCATAATGTACACAAAGGAAAGGCTCCTTTCCAAGAAAACGAGACGGCTGAGGCACCTTTCCAAAAGATTGCTGTGGATATAGTAGGACCTATCCGCACATCGAGCAGCGGTAACCGATTCATCCTTGTAATAGTAGATATTTTCACTCGTTTCGTCGAAGCACACCCTTTGAAGGACCAAACTGCATGGTCTGTGAGTAATACAATATTTAATGAAATCGTTTGTAGGTACGGTGCCCCTGAAGTAATTATTTCCGATAGAGGTACCAACTTTCTATCATCTTTATTCTCGGACTGTTGCAAGTGGTTAGGAATTAGGAGGAACATTACTACCGCTTATCGACCTTGTGCGAATGGCACGTGCGAACGGGTGAACAGATCGTTAGTCGAAATGATAACTAAATCCTCTGACGATGGGAGAGTCGAATGGGATGAAATGATACCTTCTGCATGTTTTGCCTATAACAATTCGCACCACACTGCCATAAATGAGTCACCTGCCTTCCTCTTGTATGGTGTTGATCCCCGTACCCCTAATATCGAATACCTGCCTGATGATATGTCTACCGATGAGCGTAGGGCATTCCTGGTCACGAAACTCCGTGCATTACGGGAAAATGCGAGTATCCATGCGCGAAATTACAACAAGAAAGGAAGGGATTATCGAAGCAAAGGGAGAACATTAGTAAGTTTTTCGGAAGGGCAGAGGGTTTGGGTGAGAAAGAAAGGTGTTAAAGGGAATAAGTTTTCTTATAATTATAAAGGACCCTTTCGGATCACCAAGGTGATAAACCCAACTACGTATCGTGTGGAGGGTTGCAATATGAAGGATCAGGAGACTGTCCATGTCGATCGCCTAAAACCTTGCTATGGCTATCCGATTTGTAATAAGAAAAAAAAGAGGGAGGATAGAGGAATTGTACTGGAGGATGATGATGAAGGTCCTGGATGATCGGTTGGGTGGAGGAGACGTGGGGTGGGTCACTAACACGCAAGGTGTTGACACAAGGTGGGTGCAGAAGTGCACTGACCTTGAGGTGCGTAAAGAAAACCTTATAACCTACACGTGAACGCAAAAATTGATTTCCGTAGTTTGCACTACGGGAAGTGAGTCGCTT
>NW_027122683.1:204228-252013 GCF_030686945.1 Centruroides vittatus | reverse complement strand
AAGAAATCATTTAGAATTTTTAAATAAAAACTTTGTAAGTGATTCGAGCTAAGTAAATACCTAGGTTCGCGACGACTTTCTTCGTGTACATGTTCGTTCGGCTGTATATGACGGTGCCGGAAGGCGACGCTGGCCTAGAGAAGAAGAAATCATTTAGAATTTTTAAATAAAAACTTTGTAAGTGATTCGAGCTAAGTAAATACCTAGGTTCGCGACGACTTTCTTCGTGTACATGTTCGTTCGGCTGTATATGACGGTGCCGGAAGGCGACGCTGGCCTAGAGAAGAAGAAATCATTTAGAATTTTTAAATAAAAACTTTGTAAGTGATTCGAGCTAAGTAAATACCTAGGTTCGCGACGACTTTCTTCGTGTACATGTTCGTTCGGCTGTATATGACGGTGCCGGAAGGCGACGCTGGCCTAGAGAAGAAGAAATCATTTAGAATTTTTAAATAAAAACTTTGTAAGTGATTCGAGCTAAGTAAATACCTAGGTTCGCGACGACTTTCTTCGTGTACATGTTCGTTCGGCTGTATATGACGGTGCCGGAAGGCGACGCTGGCCTAGAGAAGAAGAAATCATTTAGAATTTTTAAATAAAAACTTTGTAAGTGATTCGAGCTAAGTAAATACCTAGGTTCGCGACGACTTTCTTCGTGTACATGTTCGTTCGGCTGTATATGACGGTGCCGGAAGGCGACGCTGGCCTAGAGAAGAAGAAATCATTTAGAATTTTTAAATAAAAACTTTGTAAGTGATTCGAGCTAAGTAAATACCTAGGTTCGCGACGACTTTCTTCGTGTACATGTTCGTTCGGCTGTATATGACGGTGCCGGAAGGCGACGCTGGCCTAGAGAAGAAGAAATCATTTAGAATTTTTAAATAAAAACTTTGTAAGTGATTCGAGCTAAGTAAATACCTAGGTTCGCGACGACTTTCTTCGTGTACATGTTCGTTCGGCTGTATATGACGGTGCCGGAAGGCGACGCTGGCCTAGAGAAGAAGAAATCATTTAGAATTTTTAAATAAAAACTTTGTAAGTGATTCGAGCTAAGTAAATACCTAGGTTCGCGACGACTTTCTTCGTGTACATGTTCGTTCGGCTGTATATGACGGTGCCGGAAGGCGACGCTGGCCTAGAGAAGAAGAAATCATTTAGAATTTTTAAATAAAAACTTTGTAAGTGATTCGAGCTAAGTAAATACCTAGGTTCGCGACGAC
The DNA here is from genome assembly GCF_030686945.1 of Centruroides vittatus. Taxonomy (NCBI): domain Eukaryota; kingdom Metazoa; phylum Arthropoda; class Arachnida; order Scorpiones; family Buthidae; genus Centruroides; species Centruroides vittatus. The sequence goes on along the minus strand of NW_027122683.1, from coordinate 250,793 downwards.
TTTCTTCGTGTACATGTTCGTTCGGCTGTATATGACGGTGCCGGAAGGCGACGCTGGCCTAGAGAAGAAGAAATCATTTAGAATTTTTAAATAAAAACTTTGTAAGTGATTCGAGCTAAGTAAATACCTAGGTTCGCGACGACTTTCTTCGTGTACATGTTCGTTCGGCTGTATATGACGGTGCCGGAAGGCGACGCTGGCCTAGAGAAGAAGAAATCATTTAGAATTTTTAAATAAAAACTTTGTAAGTGATTCGAGCTAAGTAAATACCTAGGTTCGCGACGACTTTCTTCGTGTACATGTTCGTTCGGCTGTATATGACGGTGCCGGAAGGCGACGCTGGCCTAGAGAAGAAGAAATCATTTAGAATTTTTAAATAAAAACTTTGTAAGTGATTCGAGCTAAGTAAATACCTAGGTTCGCGACGACTTTCTTCGTGTACATGTTCGTTCGGCTGTATATGACGGTGCCGGAAGGCGACGCTGGCCTAGAGAAGAAGAAATCATTTAGAATTTTTAAATAAAAACTTTGTAAGTGATTCGAGCTAAGTAAATACCTAGGTTCGCGACGACTTTCTTCGTGTACATGTTCGTTCGGCTGTATATGACGGTGCCGGAAGGCGACGCTGGCCTAGAGAAGAAGAAATCATTTAGAATTTTTAAATAAAAACTTTGTAAGTGATTCGAGCTAAGTAAATACCTAGGTTCGCGACGACTTTCTTCGTGTACATGTTCGTTCGGCTGTATATGACGGTGCCGGAAGGCGACGCTGGCCTAGAGAAGAAGAAATCATTTAGAATTTTTAAATAAAAACTTTGTAAGTGATTCGAGCTAAGTAAATACCTAGGTTCGCGACGACTTTCTTCGTGTACATGTTCGTTCGGCTGTATATGACGGTGCCGGAAGGCGACGCTGGCCTAGAGAAGAAGAAATCATTTAGAATTTTTAAATAAAAACTTTGTAAGTGATTCGAGCTAAGTAAATACCTAGGTTCGCGACGACTTTCTTCGTGTACATGTTCGTTCGGCTGTATATGACGGTGCCGGAAGGCGACGCTGGCCTAGAGAAGAAGAAATCATTTAGAATTTTTAAATAAAAACTTTGTAAGTGATTCGAGCTAAGTAAATACCTAGGTTCGCGACGACTTTCTTCGTGTACATGTTCGTTCGGCTGTATATGACGGTGCCGGAAGGCGACGCTGGCCTAGAGAAGAAGAAATCATTTAGAATTTTTAAATAAAAACTTTGTAAGTGATTCGAGCTAAGTAAATACCTAGGTTCGCGACGACTTTCTTCGTGTACATGTTCGTTCGGCTGTATATGACGGTGCCGGAAGGCGACGCTGGCCTAGAGAAGAAGAAATCATTTAGAATTTTTAAATAAAAACTTTGTAAGTGATTCGAGCTAAGTAAATACCTAGGTTCGCGACGACTTTCTTCGTGTACATGTTCGTTCGGCTGTATATGACGGTGCCGGAAGGCGACGCTGGCCTAGAGAAGAAGAAATCATTTAGAATTTTTAAATAAAAACTTTGTAAGTGATTCGAGCTAAGTAAATACCTAGGTTCGCGACGACTTTCTTCGTGTACATGTTCGTTCGGCTGTATATGACGGTGCCGGAAGGCGACGCTGGCCTAGAGAAGAAGAAATCATTTAGAATTTTTAAATAAAAACTTTGTAAGTGATTCGAGCTAAGTAAATACCTAGGTTCGCGACGACTTTCTTCGTGTACATGTTCGTTCGGCTGTATATGACGGTGCCGGAAGGCGACGCTGGCCTAGAGAAGAAGAAATCATTTAGAATTTTTAAATAAAAACTTTGTAAGTGATTCGAGCTAAGTAAATACCTAGGTTCGCGACGACTTTCTTCGTGTACATGTTCGTTCGGCTGTATATGACGGTGCCGGAAGGCGACGCTGGCCTAGAGAAGAAGAAATCATTTAGAATTTTTAAATAAAAACTTTGTAAGTGATTCGAGCTAAGTAAATACCTAGGTTCGCGACGACTTTCTTCGTGTACATGTTCGTTCGGCTGTATATGACGGTGCCGGAAGGCGACGCTGGCCTAGAGAAGAAAGAAATCATTTAGAATTTTTAAATAAAAACTTTGTAAGTGATTCGAGCTAAGTAAATACCTAGGTTCGCGACGACTTTCTTCGTGTACATGTTCGTTCGGCTGTATATGACGGTGCCGGAAGGCGACGCTGGCCTAGAGAAGAAAAAATAATTTAGAATTTTTAAATAAAAACTTTGTAAGTGATTCGAGCTAAGTAAATACCTAGGTTCGCGACGACTTTCTTCGTGTACATGTTCGTTCGGCTGTATATGACGGTGCCGGAAGGCGACGCTGGCCTAGAGAAGAAAAAATAATTTAGAATTTTTAAATAAAAACTTTGTAAGTGATTCGAGCTAAGTAAATACCTAGGTTCGCGACGACTTTCTTCGTGTACATGTTCGTTCGGCTGTATATGACGGTGCCGGAAGGCGACGCTGGCCTAGAGAAGAAAAAATAATTTAGAATTTTTAAATAAAAACTTTGTAAGTGATTCGAGCTAAGTAAATACCTAGGTTCGCGACGACTTTCTTCGTGTACATGTTCGTTCGGCTGTATATGACGGTGCCGGAAGGCGACGCTGGCCTAGAGAAGAAAAAATAATTTAGAATTTTTAAATAAAAACTTTGTAAGTGATTCGAGCTAAGTAAATACCTAGGTTCGCGACGACTTTCTTCGTGTACATGTTCGTTCGGCTGTATATGACGGTGCCGGAAGGCGACGCTGGCCTAGAGAAGAAAAAATAATTTAGAATTTTTAAATAAAAACTTTGTAAGTGATTCGAGCTAAGTAAATACCTAGGTTCGCGACGACTTTCTTCGTGTACATGTTCGTTCGGCTGTATATGACGGTGCCGGAAGGCGACGCTGGCCTAGAGAAGAAAAAATAATTTAGAATTTTTAAATAAAAACTTTGTAAGTGATTCGAGCTAAGTAAATACCTAGGTTCGCGACGACTTTCTTCGTGTACATGTTCGTTCGGCTGTATATGACGGTGCCGGAAGGCGACGCTGGCCTAGAGAAGAAAAAATAATTTAGAATTTTTAAATAAAAACTTTGTAAGTGATTCGAGCTAAGTAAATACCTAGGTTCGCGACGACTTTCTTCGTGTACATGTTCGTTCGGCTGTATATGACGGTGCCGGAAGGCGACGCTGGCCTAGAGAAGAAAAAATAATTTAGAATTTTTAAATAAAAACTTTGTAAGTGATTCGAGCTAAGTAAATACCTAGGTTCGCGACGACTTTCTTCGTGTACATGTTCGTTCGGCTGTATATGACGGTGCCGGAAGGCGACGCTGGCCTAGAGAAGAAAAAATAATTTAGAATTTTTAAATAAAAACTTTGTAAGTGATTCGAGCTAAGTAAATACCTAGGTTCGCGACGACTTTCTTCGTGTACATGTTCGTTCGGCTGTATATGACGGTGCCGGAAGGCGACGCTGGCCTAGAGAAGAAAAAATAATTTAGAATTTTTAAATAAAAACTTTGTAAGTGATTCGAGCTAAGTAAATACCTAGGTTCGCGACGACTTTCTTCGTGTACATGTTCGTTCGGCTGTATATGACGGTGCCGGAAGGCGACGCTGGCCTAGAGAAGAAAAAATAATTTAGAATTTTTAAATAAAAACTTTGTAAGTGATTCGAGCTAAGTAAATACCTAGGTTCGCGACGACTTTCTTCGTGTACATGTTCGTTCGGCTGTATATGACGGTGCCGGAAGGCGACGCTGGCCTAGAGAAGAAAAAATAATTTAGAATTTTTAAATAAAAACTTTGTAAGTGATTCGAGCTAAGTAAATACCTAGGTTCGCGACGACTTTCTTCGTGTACATGTTCGTTCGGCTGTATATGACGGTGCCGGAAGGCGACGCTGGCCTAGAGAAGAAAAAATAATTTAGAATTTTTAAATAAAAACTTTGTAAGTGATTCGAGCTAAGTAAATACCTAGGTTCGCGACGACTTTCTTCGTGTACATGTTCGTTCGGCTGTATATGACGGTGCCGGAAGGCGACGCTGGCCTAGAGAAGAAAGAAATAATTTAGAATTTTTAAATAAAAACTTTGTAAGTGATTCGAGCTAAGTAAATACCTAGGTTCGCGACGACTTTCTTCGTGTACATGTTCGTTCGGCTGTATATGACGGTGCCGGAAGGCGACGCTGGCCTAGAGAAGAAAGAAATAATTCAGAATTTTTAAATAAAAACTTTGTAAGTGATTCGAGCTAAGTAAATACCTAGGTTCGCGACGACTTTCTTCGTGTACATGTTCGTTCGGCTGTATATGACGGTGCCGGAAGGCGACGCTGGCCTAGAGAAGAAGAAATCATTTAGAATTTTTAAATAAAAACTTTGTAAGTGATTCGAGCTAAGTAAATACCTAGGTTCGCGACGACTTTCTTCGTGTACATGTTCGTTCGGCTGTATATGACGGTGCCGGAAGGCGACGCTGGCCTAGAGAAGAAAAAATAATTTAGAATTTTTAAATAAAAACTTTGTAAGTGATTCGAGCTAAGTAAATACCTAGGTTCGCGACGACTTTCTTCGTGTACATGTTCGTTCGGCTGTATATGACGGTGCCGGAAGGCGACGCTGGCCTAGAGAAGAAGAAATCATTTAGAATTTTTAAATAAAAACTTTGTAAGTGATTCGAGCTAAGTAAATACCTAGGTTCGCGACGACTTTCTTCGTGTACATGTTCGTTCGGCTGTATATGACGGTGCCGGAAGGCGACGCTGGCCTAGAGAAGAAGAAATCATTTAGAATTTTTAAATAAAAACTTTGTAAGTGATTCGAGCTAAGTAAATACCTAGGTTCGCGACGACTTTCTTCGTGTACATGTTCGTTCGGCTGTATATGACGGTGCCGGAAGGCGACGCTGGCCTAGAGAAGAAAAAATAATTTAGAATTTTTAAATAAAAACTTTGTAAGTGATTCGAGCTAAGTAAATACCTAGGTTCGCGACGACTTTCTTCGTGTACATGTTCGTTCGGCTGTATATGACGGTGCCGGAAGGCGACGCTGGCCTAGAGAAGAAGAAATAATTTAGAATTTTTAAATAAAAACTTTGTAAGTGATTCGAGCTAAGTAAATACCTAGGTTCGCGACGACTTTCTTCGTGTACATGTTCGTTCGGCTGTATATGACGGTGCCGGAAGGCGACGCTGGCCTAGAGAAAAAGAAATAATTCAGAATTTTTAAATAAAAACTTTGTAAGTGATTCGAGCTAAGTAAATACCTAGGTTCGCGACGACTTTCTTCGTGTACATGTTCGTTCGGCTGTATATGACGGTGCCGGAAGGCGACGCTGGCCTAGAGAAGAAAAAATAATTTAGAATTTTTAAATAAAAACTTTGTAAGTGATTCGAGCTAAGTAAATACCTAGGTTCGCGACGACTTTCTTCGTGTACATGTTCGTTCGGCTGTATATGACGGTGCCGGAAGGCGACGCTGGCCTAGAGAAAAAGAAATAATTCAGAATTTTTAAATAAAAACTTTGTAAGTGATTCGAGCTAAGTAAATACCTAGGTTCGCGACGACTTTCTTCGTGTACATGTTCGTTCGGCTGTATATGACGGTGCCGGAAGGCGACGCTGGCCTAGAGAAGAAAAAATAATTTAGAATTTTTAAATAAAAACTTTGTAAGTGATTCGAGCTAAGTAAATACCTAGGTTCGCGACGACTTTCTTCGTGTACATGTTCGTTCGGCTGTATATGACGGTGCCGGAAGGCGACGCTGGCCTAGAGAAAAAGAAATAATTCAGAATTTTTAAATAAAAACTTTGTAAGTGATTCGAGCTAAGTAAATACCTAGGTTCGCGACGACTTTCTTCGTGTACATGTTCGTTCGGCTGTATATGACGGTGCCGGAAGGCGACGCTGGCCTAGAGAAGAAGAAATAATTTAGAATTTTTAAATAAAAACTTTGTAAGTGATTCGAGCTAAGTAAATACCTAGGTTCGCGACGACTTTCTTCGTGTACATGTTCGTTCGGCTGTATATGACGGTGCCGGAAGGCGACGCTGGCCTAGAGAAGAAAAAATAATTTAGAATTTTTAAATAAAAACTTTGTAAGTGATTCGAGCTAAGTAAATACCTAGGTTCGCGACGACTTTCTTCGTGTACATGTTCGTTCGGCTGTATATGACGGTGCCGGAAGGCGACGCTGGCCTAGAGAAAAAGAAATAATTTAGAATTTTTAAATAAAAACTTTGTAAGTGATTCGAGCTAAGTAAATACCTAGGTTCGCGACGACTTTCTTCGTGTACATGTTCGTTCGGCTGTATATGACGGTGCCGGAAGGCGACGCTGGCCTAGAGAAGAAAGAAATAATTTAGAATTTTTAAATAAAAACTTTGTAAGTGATTCGAGCTAAGTAAATACCTAGGTTCGCGACGACTTTCTTCGTGTACATGTTCGTTCGGCTGTATATGACGGTGCCGGAAGGCGACGCTGGCCTAGAGAAAAAGAAATAATTCAGAATTTTTAAATAAAAACTTTGTAAGTGATTCGAGCTAAGTAAATACCTAGGTTCGCGACGACTTTCTTCGTGTACATGTTCGTTCGGCTGTATATGACGGTGCCGGAAGGCGACGCTGGCCTAGAGAAGAAAGAAATAATTTAGAATTTTTAAATAAAAACTTTGTAAGTGATTCGAGCTAAGTAAATACCTAGGTTCGCGACGACTTTCTTCGTGTACATGTTCGTTCGGCTGTATATGACGGTGCCGGAAGGCGACGCTGGCCTAGAGAAGAAAGAAATAATTTAGAATTTTTAAATAAAAACTTTGTAAGTGATTCGAGCTAAGTAAATACCTAGGTTCGCGACGACTTTCTTCGTGTACATGTTCGTTCGGCTGTATATGACGGTGCCGGAAGGCGACGCTGGCCTAGAGAAGAAGAAATCATTTAGAATTTTTAAATAAAAACTTTGTAAGTGATTCGAGCTAAGTAAATACCTAGGTTCGCGACGACTTTCTTCGTGTACATGTTCGTTCGGCTGTATATGACGGTGCCGGAAGGCGACGCTGGCCTAGAGAAGAAGAAATCATTTAGAATTTTTAAATAAAAACTTTGTAAGTGATTCGAGCTAAGTAAATACCTAGGTTCGCGACGACTTTCTTCGTGTACATGTTCGTTCGGCTGTATATGACGGTGCCGGAAGGCGACGCTGGCCTAGAGAAGAAGAAATCATTTAGAATTTTTAAATAAAAACTTTGTAAGTGATTCGAGCTAAGTAAATACCTAGGTTCGCGACGACTTTCTTCGTGTACATGTTCGTTCGGCTGTATATGACGGTGCCGGAAGGCGACGCTGGCCTAGAGAAGAAGAAATCATTTAGAATTTTTAAATAAAAACTTTGTAAGTGATTCGAGCTAAGTAAATACCTAGGTTCGCGACGACTTTCTTCGTGTACATGTTCGTTCGGCTGTATATGACGGTGCCGGAAGGCGACGCTGGCCTAGAGAAGAAGAAATAATTTAGAATTTTTAAATAAAAACTTTGTAAGTGATTCGAGCTAAGTAAATACCTAGGTTCGCGACGACTTTCTTCGTGTACATGTTCGTTCGGCTGTATATGACGGTGCCGGAAGGCGACGCTGGCCTAGAGAAGAAGAAATCATTTAGAATTTTTAAATAAAAACTTTGTAAGTGATTCGAGCTAAGTAAATACCTAGGTTCGCGACGACTTTCTTCGTGTACATGTTCGTTCGGCTGTATATGACGGTGCCGGAAGGCGACGCTGGCCTAGAGAAGAAGAAATCATTTAGAATTTTTAAATAAAAACTTTGTAAGTGATTCGAGCTAAGTAAATACCTAGGTTCGCGACGACTTTCTTCGTGTACATGTTCGTTCGGCTGTATATGACGGTGCCGGAAGGCGACGCTGGCCTAGAGAAGAAGAAATCATTTAGAATTTTTAAATAAAAACTTTGTAAGTGATTCGAGCTAAGTAAATACCTAGGTTCGCGACGACTTTCTTCGTGTACATGTTCGTTCGGCTGTATATGACGGTGCCGGAAGGCGACGCTGGCCTAGAGAAGAAGAAATCATTTAGAATTTTTAAATAAAAACTTTGTAAGTGATTCGAGCTAAGTAAATACCTAGGTTCGCGACGACTTTCTTCGTGTACATGTTCGTTCGGCTGTATATGACGGTGCCGGAAGGCGACGCTGGCCTAGAGAAGAAGAAATCATTTAGAATTTTTAAATAAAAACTTTGTAAGTGATTCGAGCTAAGTAAATACCTAGGTTCGCGACGACTTTCTTCGTGTACATGTTCGTTCGGCTGTATATGACGGTGCCGGAAGGCGACGCTGGCCTAGAGAAGAAGAAATCATTTAGAATTTTTAAATAAAAACTTTGTAAGTGATTCGAGCTAAGTAAATACCTAGGTTCGCGACGACTTTCTTCGTGTACATGTTCGTTCGGCTGTATATGACGGTGCCGGAAGGCGACGCTGGCCTAGAGAAGAAGAAATCATTTAGAATTTTTAAATAAAAACTTTGTAAGTGATTCGAGCTAAGTAAATACCTAGGTTCGCGACGACTTTCTTCGTGTACATGTTCGTTCGGCTGTATATGACGGTGCCGGAAGGCGACGCTGGCCTAGAGAAGAAGAAATCATTTAGAATTTTTAAATAAAAACTTTGTAAGTGATTCGAGCTAAGTAAATACCTAGGTTCGCGACGACTTTCTTCGTGTACATGTTCGTTCGGCTGTATATGACGGTGCCGGAAGGCGACGCTGGCCTAGAGAAGAAGAAATCATTTAGAATTTTTAAATAAAAACTTTGTAAGTGATTCGAGCTAAGTAAATACCTAGGTTCGCGACGACTTTCTTCGTGTACATGTTCGTTCGGCTGTATATGACGGTGCCGGAAGGCGACGCTGGCCTAGAGAAGAAGAAATCATTTAGAATTTTTAAATAAAAACTTTGTAAGTGATTCGAGCTAAGTAAATACCTAGGTTCGCGACGACTTTCTTCGTGTACATGTTCGTTCGGCTGTATATGACGGTGCCGGAAGGCGACGCTGGCCTAGAGAAGAAGAAATCATTTAGAATTTTTAAATAAAAACTTTGTAAGTGATTCGAGCTAAGTAAATACCTAGGTTCGCGACGACTTTCTTCGTGTACATGTTCGTTCGGCTGTATATGACGGTGCCGGAAGGCGACGCTGGCCTAGAGAAGAAGAAATCATTTAGAATTTTTAAATAAAAACTTTGTAAGTGATTCGAGCTAAGTAAATACCTAGGTTCGCGACGACTTTCTTCGTGTACATGTTCGTTCGGCTGTATATGACGGTGCCGGAAGGCGACGCTGGCCTAGAGAAGAAGAAATCATTTAGAATTTTTAAATAAAAACTTTGTAAGTGATTCGAGCTAAGTAAATACCTAGGTTCGCGACGACTTTCTTCGTGTACATGTTCGTTCGGCTGTATATGACGGTGCCGGAAGGCGACGCTGGCCTAGAGAAGAAGAAATCATTTAGAATTTTTAAATAAAAACTTTGTAAGTGATTCGAGCTAAGTAAATACCTAGGTTCGCGACGACTTTCTTCGTGTACATGTTCGTTCGGCTGTATATGACGGTGCCGGAAGGCGACGCTGGCCTAGAGAAGAAGAAATCATTTAGAATTTTTAAATAAAAACTTTGTAAGTGATTCGAGCTAAGTAAATACCTAGGTTCGCGACGACTTTCTTCGTGTACATGTTCGTTCGGCTGTATATGACGGTGCCGGAAGGCGACGCTGGCCTAGAGAAGAAGAAATCATTTAGAATTTTTAAATAAAAACTTTGTAAGTGATTCGAGCTAAGTAAATACCTAGGTTCGCGACGACTTTCTTCGTGTACATGTTCGTTCGGCTGTATATGACGGTGCCGGAAGGCGACGCTGGCCTAGAGAAGAAGAAATCATTTAGAATTTTTAAATAAAAACTTTGTAAGTGATTCGAGCTAAGTAAATACCTAGGTTCGCGACGACTTTCTTCGTGTACATGTTCGTTCGGCTGTATATGACGGTGCCGGAAGGCGACGCTGGCCTAGAGAAGAAGAAATCATTTAGAATTTTTAAATAAAAACTTTGTAAGTGATTCGAGCTAAGTAAATACCTAGGTTCGCGACGACTTTCTTCGTGTACATGTTCGTTCGGCTGTATATGACGGTGCCGGAAGGCGACGCTGGCCTAGAGAAGAAGAAATCATTTAGAATTTTTAAATAAAAACTTTGTAAGTGATTCGAGCTAAGTAAATACCTAGGTTCGCGACGACTTTCTTCGTGTACATGTTCGTTCGGCTGTATATGACGGTGCCGGAAGGCGACGCTGGCCTAGAGAAGAAGAAATCATTTAGAATTTTTAAATAAAAACTTTGTAAGTGATTCGAGCTAAGTAAATACCTAGGTTCGCGACGACTTTCTTCGTGTACATGTTCGTTCGGCTGTATATGACGGTGCCGGAAGGCGACGCTGGCCTAGAGAAGAAGAAATCATTTAGAATTTTTAAATAAAAACTTTGTAAGTTATTCGAGCTAAGTAAATACTTAGGTTTCGCGACGACTTTCTTCGTGTACATGTTCGTTCGGCTGTATATGACGGTTATTGTTTTTATAGTTTGAAATTAAATTACAGTTGTGTGTCGTATAACGTGCGCCTCGATTAACGGACGCTGCGAACAAGGGACTTTTTGTTCGGCCCTTACGTTACTGAAGTAACGGAGTGGCTGCGAACAACGGAATTTTCGGCATAATTGGTTACTGCTCCATGGATGCGTTCTTTAATAGCGGTCGTTTCGCGTCTTCGCTACTACGGGAGTGCGCTGTTGTTTTAGTCATTTAGGAACGACGGTGAAAGAAAGAAAGATGCGGCGCCCGCGCTGTCGATAGTATCGTGATGGAGGAATATATAATACTAAAATATGAGCTTTAAATGGCAAAAGAAGGGTCCCAATTGTAAAATTTAATTATAAAATATCTTATTTGTTTAAAAAGCATACAAAATAGCCTCGAAAAAAACTCGTAAAGACCCTATATCTCTGCGTGCGCGAAGTTGCGCTTTTACAATTTCTAAATTTTCATTTATAAAACCACATAATGGATTCGGAAACGAAACTATCTGAGCCATGGAGGACGCCATGTTGCTTTCTACCGAAAACTACTGTCACAAGCGGCCGTTTTTTGCCGTTCGACGGCGCGCACTTTTACCGGAATTTAGGAACGCGTTTCGCAGGAATTTTTAAACGGATGTCGCTCGCGCAGAGTCACGCGGAGGAATAAAAGAACGCACCCCACGTTCATTTTTTTATGATACAGTACGATTATTATATCTTGCGGAACGAATTAGATGTTCTAACATGTATTTCTATGGGAAAATGCGTTTCGTATAACGGTCGTTTCACTTATCGGACGTGCACCTGGAACGGATTAAGTACGTTATATGAGGCACCACTGTATTTTGATAATTTAATTCTTGATTTAAACCGACGTATCAATGTAAGTTGTTATAATGTTTGGTATAAGCACTTAAACAAATTTTTTATCGACTGTTCGATTTATAACAACAATTTCTTTTTCAATATTAGCTCTACGATAATGCAAATCAGGTATAACTCATTTAATTTTTTACAGAATCATTGCAGAGAAATTTGCATATAATGTCAAGGTGATTAGCTATTGGATGCTTTTCATGCGATAGCTAGGTGTATTAACTTAGAAAAAATTCGTAAAAGTATTTTCGGTATACCCATTCTTTCGTTTGATAATTTTCTGGACCTTATCGGTAATGCACGCAATTTTGATTTAATTAATTTTGTTTAGAAAATTAAATTATCATTTAGGTAATCTTTTGTTGTCTTATTGTTTCAGTGAGCCTTTGTACGAAGTGTGGTGTACATTTCGTTATATTCTGCATATTGGAATATTCGATTTTGCCCAAAGGTGGCAATCGCTTTTTTTCTTTTAAAAGTGTGTTCGTGGCAAAAATTTTTGGGAGTCTATCCACTTTTTGACGTACAACTTAATTTTGTTCGGATAGGTCTCCCCACAATTTTGTTTATATATCTTTTTTTTAGTATATACAAATATATTTTCAATATTATATTTGTTTAAAATATATATTTTTGATATCGCTTTGTATAATATATTTGTTTTTTTATGTATGTTTTAATTTTTCTGTAATAATTATGAATTGTATTTGTATATTAGTTTAGTTTGTAACGTATAAATGTTATGTATCGATTTTTGTAATTCCCGCATCATAGGTACTTCTCAGTATGACTAAATAAATAAATAAGTTTAAAGTGTATGTGTTCAGGTGAACTAAATAAAGAAACATTATTTTTGATCTGTAAGACTAAATACCTGTATCCATATTTTCCGGTATAATAAGTCCTGTTAATATATAAAAAGTACTAGTATACATATCAAATTTAAATTAAGATAAGAAGAACACAAAGGCGTAATAATTAATTTTGTTATTTGTATTTGACTCTTCATTCATCCTTTTGAGAGGCTCATTCCTGGACTTTCGGAGTGACTCTTACCTCGCGCCTTACCTATTTAAAATTATTTTTTTCGTGTAAATCGGAGGAGTGTCCGATAAAACACACCAATTACGTAAAATAAAACGACTGACAGTTTATTTGGTTCAACTTGTATTGAGTTATTTGTTAACGTTTTACAAAAAATCTGTTTAAGCTAATAATATAAAAAGAAGATCGTGAAAAATATAAATTTGGCACTACTTCGTTACTCGGTAAAATCTATGTTAATTAGCAGAGATAGCTAAACAGAATAACATAATTAAAAATGGGTGCCAGGATAAAAACGAAAACCAGTAACTACCGATTATCCGATTTTGTAAGAATGTGTTTATTGTCTGATATTTAATACAGATATAATACAAATTTAAAGAAATATAATTTCATTATACCGAATCAGCAATATAAAACCTTTGTTGTAAACATGCTGATTAAATACATACACATACATATATATTATATATAATCGATTTGATGCTTTGTTAAAAAATATTAAATAACTGTTTTAATTTCTGAGTAATAAGGCGTTATACATCATATTAATGTATTTAACTATCCATGTGATATTTAATTGTAATAAAAATCTATAGAACCTAATTTAAAAGGGCCGCGCATAAACATTGAATGGGCGGCGGGTTGGACATGTCGGGTTTAGACGACAATTCTTTAAAACTTCGACAAAATATAGTTATAATATACAAATTTAAACCTACCTTCGATTGGAATGTTTTGAATTCAACAAATCTTTCTCTGTTAGTGTACAAATATACACTTATTTTCGAACGAACGTTTTACTGTACATTCTAGAAGGATAGTAACGTTGAAGATTTATTGCAATCGGTTTGTCGGTGGTAGTTGAAAGATTTAGAATGAAGTCCGTCGACTGAACTTAGAAAGCTCGACAATGCAACAATCGAGAGCAAAAAGTATTGATAACAATAAATTTTCTATTGTTGAAAAACATGAATTTTTTCAACGTTATTTTCGTTACAGATTTGCAAGTTATTTTTAATGAATTTAAAGAATTGTTCAAACTCAAACATAAAATAAATGCATTTTTTACCGGTTTATAGTAGACTAAATGTAATTGAACATAAACGTACTCAGCAAAAATATATACTCCAATAACCACCACCTTATAAGTTGCTGAGAGAATTTTTAATTAAGAAAACTAACGTTTTCGATCTATTCCATAGATCATCCTCAGGTTTGAACTGACGAACAAAAACATTCCAAAAAATGGAACACAAAATATTTAAATTTAAAAAAACCGACAACGGAGCAACTAATTAAAATTAGAATTAAAGCGCAAAAAATACATAAATGTAAACTAACAAACACATAACAATACCAAATTTATTAGTACACGCTAACATCGGTAAAATGTAGATGAGAAAAGCTACCCCCTGGTGACGATACTTTAAAAATATTTTTGTAAATCTTCGTCCGATGGCGATAATTATGATTAGTTATTTAAAAACAAAGTCCTTTTTGGGAAGGACTTTTCTTCAAATAACTAATAAATCATTATTATTGAACTAGCTTGTTACAGCAAATGTTGCAACAGAATATTTTAAATTTCAACCTAAACTATTTATTTTAGGAGAATACTGTTTATAAATATCCGAGTCTTATCGATTTAAGAATCTGAGTAAAGTATTTTCGCTAAATATTCAACAAATTCATATTATTAATACTTTATGATTGGTATATTTTAAGGTTAATTGCTATTTGAAATATGAAAATATTGTAAGAATTCTCCGTGTTATTTGAATTGTTCAAAAATCCCCCGAATTCTCCAAGTTCTGTAAATATGGAAAATATTAAAGTATTTTCTATCTCGTGATGTTACCAAAATGCCAATTTCTACAATCCTAATTTGGAATGATATTCTTATTATCAATAAACTCTACCAGTAAAATTGCACTCGTTATCAATAATTTTAAAATAAACAGTAATAACAACATAATGAAGACAGTTTAAACGGGAAACAATTAAGTTTAACACTTTATTTGCAAAAAATTACAAATATCATTTGAGAGTAAACAATATTCATAGGTAAACAAGCAACAGAAAGCGGCTTATCTAAGTTCGTAAATACTATTAATTCTTTTTTATTAAACGGTGGCACTTAAGCAGACCATCCAATGTCTTAACAAGGATAATTTTTATTTTTTATCAGCAACAGAAATAAAACTGTATTTCAGTATTTCTCAAATAACAAGTAATTTACACGAAAACATTGTCCATAAACTTTTCCGGATGAGAAATTTTGAATATTCAGAAAACTGTTTCGTTCTTCAATGTTAAAATTTCGGAACTTTTTATAAAGCATTTCTTCTTATGAAGAACTCCGGTCAATTCAATTAGAGTAGAGAAAACAGAATACAATCCACTGATCATCTGAAAATAATTTCAAAGTAAGGAATATAACAACAATGAAAGCTAAACAGCAAGAAAAAATAAGAAATATTAAACTAAAATATTTAAAATAACTTTATACGTTTATATGTAAATAATTTTGTATTACTATATTGTGTATAAACACTTAATACAATATTCTTAACATTTAAGCGTGCCAAAAAGGACGCTATCATATTTACCCGAATCAAGAAATTTCTCTTAATGTAGAAAAATCCCCACATCGATATTCCGAAAGGTCTTCCTCCGAATCTCTTCATGAAACAAATGATCTGGAATGAGTCAATTGTTGATATAATTACATTATATATAACAAGTCAATTTAACAAACAACCTACTTTAAATCCATATTCGGGTGTGAATGAAAAATAATTATATTTCCCGATGCTGATAAAATTATCGTAGATCTGAAATAAATAAATAAATAAATTTCACAATAAATGTTTTATTAACAAATTGAACATACGCGATATTCTGTTTGTAAATTCAAGACAATACTTACAAGTGACGTAAAATATGATAATGCCCACGACACCGTTAATGATCCAGCCAACAACACTATCCCAAATACTGCGATCACCGAACAAAAAATTACGTCCATCTTAACGAATAGAACCGTATACACACAGAAGCAAGTTTCACATATACAAAAAGTGTAAATAAGAGGATAGAACACCTCCCATTTTTTGTTGATCTCTGCTAAAATTTCCCAAATATTCCAAAGATTATCGATTAGTTTATCAACGAAAGATCTTTTGGCGTTAATTTCAAGTCGCAACTGAACAGAACTATTTATCAACTTTCTTCCTAAAAGAAACAAAAAGAGTATAGAAAATAAACATATACAAAGCATGTGAGATATAACATAATGTAACCCGAGTTCGACACCGAAAACACAAAACAAAGTTATTTTATAATTGTAGTGCTCAGATCTGAAAGCAAAATAACCGAGGAACAAATTTATTGTGAAACAGCACAGAAGAAGCATAACGTAGAAACAGAAATAGTAAACAAGATATCGCTCATATTTCTGAATAAATAATTCCTCTTCTTTGAAATCCTTCATCAAGTAATGAATATTAAGTTTTCTTCTTTTTAAAATGCTGAATTGTAGAGCGGTATACAAGACGCTACACAAAAGAATAAACTTAATGTAGAAATTGTTATTTCCAAATACAAAATGCAGATGATTGCAATAACAATTGGATGTTACTATCATTTTCGTATAATATAATACCATCGCCCTAAAAATACATTTCGAGTAAGTTTCTGTAAATTTTATGAAAGTTCTCAATTCGTCTCGATTTTTTCTTTCGACAATTGCATGTTTCCCACAAATCTAAACCGAAAACTTCCGTTACAGAAATCAACGGTTGAAATTTTTTAGCAATACAATAACTGTGTGATGAAGACATTTTTCCTACGGGAAAGCAAGATTTATTTCGACGTACAGTCTCGAAGGTTATGAAACATCTATTAATTAAATTGAAGTTGTCAGTTTTAATATACGCTATATATTTAGGAAAATATAACTTATGAGAAAATTTCGAACTTCATAACATCGCTTCAAGTGGAATTCGGTCTACTAGAATGCCTTACACGGAATATATGAACGCAGAAGCTACCTCTGATTGGAAGATGTACAGTTTTCAATAAAATCGATTGAGTGACGCTATGTTATGTTTAAACCAATCACGTTACAGAATGTACATACGAAACTGTAACCTAGAAACAAGTCGCGATCAATAAAATGTAATTCTTTGGACAATTTTAATAAGGTTTTGATTGGTTGATAAATTTTATATGTTTTTTGAATTCTTTCGAAGAAAGTTAATTAATTTAATTTACACAAATTACAATTGATAGATTAGAGTTAGAAGTATGTAAATTTTACACGTAATTTTCATATCATTCAACGTGATTACATGCAATAGGCATCATAATGATATTGAATTATGCATTCTAACACAATTACCCATTTTCATTGTTTTCAAATTATGATAGCACAATTAGAATAAGATAATTTCATATACAAACGTGATTAAATACCGGTATTTTATATTATTAATGATGAAAGAACTCATAGAACGAATTGTTTAATACATATAAAGTTCTAAATTAAGAGTGTGCCAAAACATTTGTACACTTATTGTGTCTTACAATCATCACAGTCATGAAAACAATTTGTAGTACAAGCTACCAAATTGCACTCGTAGAAAATGAAACAAAATCTTCATAATTTAATCGTTGTCTGTGTTTTTTGTAGGTTTGAATATCGTCTCGCATGTTTTTTCAT
This sequence comes from Centruroides vittatus, assembly GCF_030686945.1. Classification (NCBI taxonomy): domain Eukaryota; kingdom Metazoa; phylum Arthropoda; class Arachnida; order Scorpiones; family Buthidae; genus Centruroides; species Centruroides vittatus. Next base: position 233,510 of record NW_027122683.1, on the reverse strand, counting down.
ATATATAAATTATTCTGCATATATTGTTGTCTCCGAAAACACAGAGCAACATTTTGTTGATTACATTCTTCTGTATACACATTTCTATATGCATATATAAACCAATGATTATATCGTTTTACGGTTACTTAAACCATTCTTTTGAAATAGGATACCTACACTTTGTTTTATACTGTACAATGTTGTTTAAACATCGTATTTGTTAATATATTAACTACAAATTCAACAATATGATTATTTTTCGCAGTAAATACTTGAAAAACTGCAGGAATTAGAATAACGCATTCTAGTTGTTCTCTCTCTACTTAAATGTTCTCGTAAATAAATAAAAAATTGGATTCTGATTATAAATCTTTAAGAAACTATAGAGACGTTATGAATTGTTTAAACAAATTACATTACACTCCAAAGAGAAGACGCAGCTAGAAATAAAACGTAATAAAAAAACATAAATACATTTATGACATGTTCAATTTGCCTTCATTGATATATTTTACAGATTACAGTGAAACACTATCGATTCTTTGTTACGAAAAGTGGTTAGAATATTAAATATACTCATTTAATTATTACTTCGTTTGAATTATTTAAAACGTTGAAACTTATTTTCATATTCGGAGAAAATGAAAATAAGTTTCCGGATGAAGTCCAGAAAAATATTTAGTCAATTTATGATAAGAGTAACATTATGACAATGCAATTTTCTTATCTGCTACACAATTACAGATATTTAATGTTCTGTTCTTGAGAGAAAAAATGAAAATAATCAGTCGATTGAGTGCACAAATGTAATTAAATTTTCTAAATTTTTTAGAATATATTAAATCGTTATTAAATTAAATTTGTGCTTAAAATAAAAGTTTTTCCATCAATGTTGTTAGTCGCGATCTCAATTGTAAACATTGCAATTATGAAAATTGACAGTTATGTATTACAATTTTAGTGTTAATTTACAATCCGGAAAAGAGTGTTCATGTAATATAAATTTTAGTAAATGTAAATAAATTACTTTTATTTGTGACATATGAATTATTTCTTAATATAATGTATTTTGTAGTCGAACCTATGAAATTACAAATATACAATATTAAATTAAATTTGACAGATGACTTTATAAGAATAATATATGCATATGTATATATTTAGAACACTATATTAGTTGTGTTAATTATTGCGCTGATTTGCACGAGAGTTTCGAAAACACGAATAATATAAAATATTCTTATAAGTAATAGAAAACACTATCCAGAAGTTTTAAATGAACTACCCTATACATGTCAAATATGTGATATTCTGGCTCCTTTTTTTTTTTTTTTTTTTTTTTCTGTTTAAATTATTATCGTTCGCCTCCTAACCCTAGTAATTCTACATAAAAAAAAATAATAAATTGTCTACAATAACGATCGAGACTCGCTCTTCTGGTTAAATGTCACAGCCTATACCGATAAATTCGATCAACGATAAAGTCAGCAAGGCGAAAACGAACATTTAAAAAAAATTATCAAGCGGCGCTTCTTACCTGTTTTTTTGTTGCACGTGTCTGCGGACACCTGCACGATAACCAAAACAACATAATAACAAATTGTCTCGCTCGTCGACTAATACGATATTTAATATAAACAATCTAAAAACTGTTGTCAAATCTGAGAAGATATTGTCAGCTATACAATAATTAATAACAGACAGCTGTCAAATTCGTAGTAATGTATATCATAAAATTTCATTTTTAAGACACCAACGTAAACAATTCGACTAAAACAATACATTGACAACGTTACTTAACAGCTAGATTTAGCTTCAGCACAGCTGACAGGTGTCCTTATAAATAATTAACAGTATGACAGTTCTCACTCCCAGAATCAAGTATAAAAAAAGGTTGAACACATTCCTCCAGGCGGACTTCAACAGGGCGGACATTATAGACACACAAGACCCTCCGGCCCGTGTCTGTCAATTCTTCGACGGCCCGCCATACAGAAGAGGAGACATCGACGGCGGACATCAAGACACAGGAGTTAGGTTAGATTATTATGTTATACCTGCCTCCTTTCTAAGCAAGGACTCCTGTCAACTTACCCCCCTCCACTAACTTTTTGCCCTGCTAAGCCATCCAACAGACGCAGAGAGCAGGCTTTACCAGCCTGTGCAGATTAAGTGGTTAGAATCAACTCATGGCCTCCTGCTTATTTCACAACATGATATAATAAAAATAAATCAATTAATAGTTTTAAATCTGTAGATTTGTTTATTATGAGCTTTTATTCTTAAATTAATATTCAAAATTCGATAAAATGGTGATATCAATTATTTTATCTTGAAATTTTTTAACATTAAATAGACATTTTATTGAACAATATCTGTAATTTTTTGGTTAACTTCATTAACTTTCATGTGTATATTTTTAAATGATATAATTTAGTGCTTCTGACGAGAATCTTATGTGAAAAACGTACATTTTGGATAAAAAGAAAATATAGAATATCGGATGTCAGTGTGTCAATTTGAAATTTATGGTTTAATTGGGCAATGAATGTAACTACGTTATTATTGTGCATAAGAATACATACACGAGAAAAATTAATACAGTTTTTAATTTTCTTATTAAAAAACGAAGATCATAAATTCAGTTACAATTATTGAATGCATTTGTGCATATTATCTTTCTGACAATTTTCAGTAATTAAATGCATGATACCTGCGATTGTTATGTAAACTGCAGTTATTTGAAAAATCACATCAATTTATTTAAGGAAAAATATGTTTATTCAGTTAAATATGAAATTGAATACAATTCTATTTTAAGAATACTTTGGAATTTCAAGTTAAGGCTTATTCATTCTTTAAATGCATTTATAGCCAGAATATATGTGACATACTTTTATGAGACTTACATATCATACATTTCTACTGTCTTTTCTATTTATACAAAAAGCTTATTCCAGATTACGCCACGTGTATTCTTCTCTGACATGTAATGATATTTTTTGATTGGTGTGTTTACAATAAATTTAGAAGATGGAAAATGCTTTTACATACCTTTAATCTTAACTTTAAATGAGCACAATACATTAAAAATAATTTGTAAATAAATATGTTCAATGATTAATGTAATATTTTAAAATGTTGTAGACTTAATAATTAACTAAGAAAAGTAGAATTTTAAAGTAAATTTTGAAAATTTCTCATAATAAGTTGTTAGTTTTAAACACAACAGTAAATAACTGTTGTGTGTAGAACTTATATTTTAAAACTTATTTTAATTTATGCATAATGTGCTGTAAGGCTGTAGGAAATGGCGCTACAACACATATATTACAATATAACTACAGTCAATGTTACGTTGTACAGTTTTCTTTGAATGTATTAGAAACAACGGATAAAACTTATTGTTTTAACATCCATAAAGTTTCACTAAAATGTACTGGTATCTGTCCACTTTGAGTGTATGGGAACAAAATTAATATTGAAATGTTATGTACGATAAAATTATTGCGGAAGGTATTTTATCGCGTTTTATGCACTGAAGAGGAATTGTAAATATAAATCAACCCGAAATGCATTTGTAATTCAACTTTGTAAAATAAAAATTTTTGTAACCGCAATGCTGTGAAATAGTCTACCGAACAAGTTTTAGATTAATAAAATGCTCATATATAAAATTATTAAATTATTAATATAGAGGTAGTGTCCTTTTTTCCTGGTGGTGCTCATGGAGACTCCTGGTGCTAGCAGGATGAGCTAAGCACGGGCTGTCCCGCCTCTTGGATGACAGGCCCTACGACTATTGTGCCCTACGACAGAAATATTTTCGAAAATCATTAAGTTGTGAATGTGTTTCCGTATATACTGACGTCGTGCTGTTTGATTTATTGTGTTTATTGTAATATTTTATGTGAACTGATCAAGATTATTCATTCTCGTGTCTCCGCTTTAAGAAAGAACCTATAATAAAATTGAAATAGAAACAGTTAATTTTAATTAAATATGCACGGTAATCTAACTATTTTTAGTCGTACTCTGATGGATTGTAATTTGATGCGAAAATAACAAATGTAAATTAACTTCAAACATTACTAAAGTAGATAGCATTTTATTTGAAAAATATTTTCTAGAAAATACGACAAATTCATATTTTCAAATACTTTGTCTTTACTATTTTATCTTTGGTATTCGAATTGTTATTTTAAATACTGAAATCTATTTAAAGTATTCTGAATTATTTCAAATTACGAATACTTTTAACATTTTAAACACATCAAAGTATTTTCCATAACGTTTCTGAAATTCAATTATTTTGGAATCTTTAGTTACGCAAATATGCAATCGAAGACTAAAATATATCGCTTCCAATTCGAAATTCCAATACCTATTATAGAGTTTCGATTATTACTAATATTATTAATGCACGCGATTAGTTTACTTCCATTTTCCATTTATAAAATAAACAATAAATACAAGAGCAAAGGGCGTTTACAATTTGAGACCAATTCGAAATAAATCTGAAACTTTATATTTCAAAGAATTACAAAATTGTTACTTGCAAGTAAACAATATTTGTTAGTAGTTATTGCTTTGTTTTACTTGTTTAGTACGTGTTCAATGTTGTTAGATCTTTAAGAATTAAAAAGTAGCAATTCATCCCAAATTCCTATTTTGCTGATTTACGTGTTTTAGTACTTACGTAAATATGTTGTGTTTTAAGATTGCTAGAAAAAAATCCATATTTACCGATTCTGACTTAGTCTTTTGCCGAATAAATCAAAATCAAAAGGTAGCAATAATGTAAAAAATCAGACAAAATTAACACGTCATTTTTTTTAAAAAAGTTGCCCATTTTTAAATTAAAATTGCGAATTTGTGAAAATCGTTTCATTCCCGAGAAATAATTTGGAACTGATATGCCATCATTTATAAATTATGCCATTTTGAAGCGGAAATAAAAAGAATTTAGCTTGAAAACGATTGTTAAAAATATAGTTAAAATTATGAAAAACGTATTATGAGGATCTTCAGTTATTAGCAATTTCTACATAATGTACTTTATTGCAATTTTCATAATTTTTTTATAACTATGAATTTTAATTTTTGTATTACATTTAATATTTTGATTTTTTTTATTTGTTACGCTAAGTGGAAAAAAATTTGATAATAGGTCAGTAGTTTCAGTGGTTTTTAACTTTTTCAGAAACATGAAACACTGACAATTTTACAAGGTTTTTCCGTAACACAGCCGTAAAATAAGACAATATATATTTTATAATATATTAAAAATCACGGTTATTTATTTGCTATTGATTGATATGTGATCAGAAAATATTAAAAAAGGAAAATTGTTAATTATTTAGATGGGATATTTGGGCCTGATAAATTACAAATGTTTTCAATATCTGATCTTTTGTGTGAAATTATCAGCGGACAGCGGATCGGCGAAAGTTCACAAATTTGTATTTAGAATTCACATAAATTATTGATTTTTTCTATCTCGGTAATCTATATCTAAAATCTAAGCTAATGAAACATAAAATGTCCATAAAGAATAATAATTAAAATTTTAAAAATGCCGAACTGCCGCTGACCGCTGTCTGCTGTCCGCTGATAATTCTGAAGGTCTGGAAGAAGTCTGAGGGTTGTTGGATCCCCACAGGAGAATTGTTATGGACAATAAAGGTTATAGGTGTTCCCGGGACCCAAAATAACATGTAAAATTTGGAATTTCCTAACGAAATTTTAATTAAATTTTTTTTCCTGCAATTAACTGGAGCTTAGTGGAACGATAGAATCTTTGCTAGGTCTATTCGAAGAGCCTCTTCGAATATCCTAGCAACGATTCTATCGTTCCCACTAACTCCAGCTTGATTGCAGGAAAATAATTTAATTACGTTAGGACATTCCAAATTTTCGTTATCTATTTTGGGTCCCGGGAACACCTATAACCTTTATTGTCCATAACAATTCTCCTGTGGGGATCCAACAACCCTCAGACTTCTTCCAGACCTTCAGAATTATCAGCGGACAGCAGACAGCGGTCAGCGGCAGTTCGGCATTTTTAAAATTTTAATTATTATTCTTTATGGACATTTTATGTTTCATTAGCTTAGATTTTAGATATAGATTACCGAGATAGAAAAAATCAATAATTTATGTGAATTCTAAATACAAATTTGTGAACTTTCGCCGATCCGCTGTCCGCTGATAATTTCACACAAAAGATCAGATATTGAAAACATTTGTAATTTATCAGGCCCAAATATCCCATCTAAATAATTAACAATTTTCCTTTTTTAATATTTTCTGATCACATATCAATCAATAGCAAATAAATAACCGTGATTTTTAATATATTATAAAATATATATTGTCTTATTTTACGGCTGTGTTACGGAAAAACCTTGTAAAATTGTCAGTGTTTCATGTTTCTGAAAAAGTTAAAAACCACTGAAACTACTGACCTATTATCAAATTTTTTTCCACTTAGCGTAACAAATAAAAAAAATCAAAATATTAAATGTAATACAAAAATTAAAATTCATAGTTATAAAAAAATTATGAAAATTGCAATAAAGTACATTTTGTAGAAATTGCTAATAACTGAAGATCCTCATAATACGTTTTTCATAATTTTAACTATATTTTTAACAATCGTTTTCAAGCTAAATTCTTTTTATTTCCGCTTCAAAATGGCATAATTTATAAATGATGGCATATCAGTTCCAAATTATTTCTCGGGAATGAAACGATTTTCACAAATTCGCAATTTTAATTTAAAAATGGGCAACTTTTTTAAAAAAAATGACGTGTTAATTTTGTCTGATTTTTTACATTATTGCTACCTTTTGATTTTGATTTATTCGGCAAAAGACTAAGTCAGAATCGGTAAATATGGATTTTTTTCTAGCAATCTTAAAACACAACATATTTACGTAAGTACTAAAACACGTAAATCAGCAAAATAGGAATTTGGGATGAATTGCTACTTTTTAATTCTTAAAGATCTAACAACATTGAACACGTACTAAACAAGTAAAACAAAGCAATACTACTAACAAATATTGTTTGCTTGCAAGTAACAATTTTGTAATTCTTTGAAATATAAAGTTTCAGATTTATTTCGAATTGGTCTCAAATTGTAAACGCCCTTTGCTCTTGTATTTATTGTTTATTTTATAAATGGAAAATGGAAGTAAACTAATCGCGTGCATTAATAATATTAGTAATAATCGAAACTCTATAATAGGTATTGGAATTTCGAATTGGAAGCGATATATTTTAGTCTTCGATTGCATATTTGCGTAACTAAAGATTCTAAAATAATTGAATTTCAGAAACGTTATGGAAAATACTTTGATGTGTTTAAAATGTTAAAAGTATTCGTAATTTGAAATAATTCAGAATACTTTAAATAGATTTCAGTATTTAAAATAACAATTCAAATACCAAAGATAAAATACTAAAGACAAAGTATTTGAAAATATGAATTTGTCGTATTTTCTAGAAAATATTTTTCAAATGAAATGCTATCTACTTTAATAATGTATGAAGTTAATTTACGTTTGTTATTTTCGCATGAAATTTAAAATCCATTAGAGTACGACTAAAAATAGTTAGATTACCGTGCATATTTAATTAAAATTAACTGTTTCTATTTCAATTTTATTATAGGTTTTTCTTAAAGCGGAGACACGAGAATGAATAATCTCGATCAGTTCACATAAAATATTACAATAAACACAATAAATCAAACAGCACGACGTCAGTATATACAGAAACACATTCACAACTTAATGATTTTCGAAAATATTTCTGTCGTAGGGCACAATAGTCGTAGGGCCTGTCATCCAAGAGGCGGGACAGCCCGTGCTTAGCTCATCCTGCTAGCACCAGGAGTCTCCATGAGCACCACCAGGAAAAAAGGACACTACCTCTATATTAATAATTTAATAATTTTATATATGAGCATTTTATTAATCTAAAACTTGTTCGGTAGACTATTTCACAGCATTGCGGTTACAAAAATTTTTATTTTACAAAGTTGAATTACAAATGCATTTCGGGTTGATTTATATTTACAATTCCTCTTCAGTGCATAAAACGCGATAAAATACCTTCCGCAATAATTTTATCGTACATAACATTTCAATATTAATTTTGTTCCCATACACTCAAAGTGGACAGATACCAGTACATTTTAGTGAAACTTTATGGATGTTAAAACAATAAGTTTTATCCGTTGTTTCTAATACATTCAAAGAAAACTGTACAACGTAACATTGACTGTAGTTATATTGTAATATATGTGTTGTAGCGCCATTTCCTACAGCCTTACAGCACATTATGCATAAATTAAAATAAGTTTTAAAATATAAGTTCTACACACAACAGTTATTTACTGTTGTGTTTAAAACTAACAACTTATTATGAGAAATTTTCAAAATTTACTTTAAAATTCTACTTTTCTTAGTTAATTATTAAGTCTACAACATTTTAAAATATTACATTAATCATTGAACATATTTATTTACAAATTATTTTTAATGTATTGTGCTCATTTAAAGTTAAAATTAAAAGTATGTAAAAGCATTTTCCATCTTCTAAATTTATTGTAAACACACCAATCAAAAAATATCATTACATGTCAGAGAAGAATACACGTGGCGTAATCTGGAATAAGCTTTTTGTATAAATAGAAAAGACAGTAGAAATGTATGATATGTAAGTCTCATAAAAGTATGTCACATTTATTCTGGCTATAAATGCATTTAAAGAATGAATAAGCCTTAACTTGAAATTCCAAAGTATTCTTAAAATAGAATTGTATTCAATTTCATATTTAACTGAATAAACATATTTTTCCTTAAATAAATTGATGTGATTTTTCAAATAACTGCAGTTTACATAACAATCGCAGGTATCATGCATTTAATTACTGAAAATTGTCAGAAAGATAATATGCACAAATGCATTCAATAATTGTAACTGAATTTATGATCTTCGTTTTTTAATAAGAAAATTAAAAACTGTATTAATTTTTCTCGTGTATGTATTCTTATGCACAATAATAACGTAGTTACATTCATTGCCCAATTAAACCATAAATTTCAAATTGACACACTGACATCCGATATTCTATATTTTCTTTTTATCCAAAATGTACGTTTTTCACATAAGATTCTCGTCAGAAGCACTAAATTATATCATTTAAAAATATACACATGAAAGTTAATGAAGTTAACCAAAAAATGACAGATATTGTTCAATAAAATGTCTATTTAATGTTAAAAAATTTCAAGATAAAATAATTGATATCACCATTTTATCGAATTTTGAATATTAATTTAAGAATAAAAGCTCATAATAAACAAATCTACAGATTTAAAACTATTAATTGATTTATTTTTATTATATCATGTTGTGAAATAAGCAGGAGGCCATGAGTTGATTCTAACCACTTAATCTGCACAGGCTGGTAAAGCCTGCTCTCTGCGTCTGTTGGATGGCTTAGCAGGGCAAAAAGTTAGTGGAGGGGGGTAAGTTGACAGGAGTCCTTGCTTAGAAAGGAGGCAGGTATAACATAATAATCTAACCTAACTCCTGTGTCTTGATGTCCGCCGTCGATGTCTCCTCTTCTGTATGGCGGGCCGTCGAAGAATTGACAGACACGGGCCGGAGGGTCTTGTGTGTCCATAATGTCCGCCCTGTTGAAGTCCGCCTGGAGGAATGTGTTCAACCTTTTTTTATACTTGATTCTGGGAGTGAGAACTGTCATACTGTTAATTATTTATAAGGACACCTGTCAGCTGTGCTGAAGCTAAATCTAGCTGTTAAGTAACGTTGTCAATGTATTGTTTTAGTCGAATTGTTTACGTTGGTGTCTTAAAAATGAAATTTTATGATATACATTACTACGAATTTGACAGCTGTCTGTTATTAATTATTGTATAGCTGACAATATCTTCTCAGATTTGACAACAGTTTTTAGATTGTTTATATTAAATATCGTATTAGTCGACGAGCGAGACAATTTATTATTATGTTGTTTTGGTTATCGTGCAGGTGTCCGCAGACACGTGCAACAAAAAAACAGGTAAGAAGCGCCGCTTGATAATTTTTTTTAAATGTTTGTTTTCGCCTTGCTGACTTTATCGTTGATCGAATTTATCGGTATAGGCTGTGACATTTAACCAGAAGAGCGAGTCTCGATCGTTATTGTAGACAATTTATTATTTTTTTTTATGTAGAATTACTAGGGTTAGGAGGCGAACGATAATAATTTAAACAGAAAAAAAAAAAAAAAAAAAAAAGGAGCCAGAATATCACATATTTGACATGTATAGGGTAGTTCATTTAAAACTTCTGGATAGTGTTTTCTATTACTTATAATAGTATTTTATATTATTCGTGTTTTCGAAACTCTGTGCAAATCAGTGCAATAATTAACACAACTAATATAGTGTTCTAAATTATATACATATGCATATATCATTCTTATAAAGTCATCTGTCAAATTTAATTTAATATTGTATATTTGTAATTTCATAGGTTCGACTACAAAATACATTATATTAAGAAATAATTCATATGTCACAAATAACAGTAATTTATTTACATTTACTAAAATTTATATTACATGAACACTCTTTTCCGGATTGTAAATTAACACTAAAATTGTAATACATAACTGTCAATTTTCATAATTGCAATGTTTACAATTGAGATCGCGACTAACAACATTGATGGAAAAACTTTTATTTTAAGCACAAATTTAATTTAATAACGATTTAATATATTCTAAAAAATTTAGAAAATTTAATTACATTTGTGCACTCAATCGACTGATTATTTTCATTTTTTCTCTCAAGAACAGAACATTAAATATCTGTAATTGTGTAGCAGATAAGAAAATTGCATTGTCATAATGTTACTCTTATCATAAATTGACTAAATATTTTTCTGGACTTCATCCGGAAACTTATTTTCATTTTCTCCGAATATGAAAATAAGTTTCAACGTTTTAAATAATTCAAACGAAGTAATAATTAAATGAGTATATTCAATATTCTAACCACTTTTCGTAACAAAGAATCGATAGTGTTTCACTGTAATCTGTAAAATATATCAATGAAGGCAAATTGAACATGTCATAAATGTATTTATGTTTTTTTATTACGTTTTATTTCTAGCTGCGTCTTCTCTTTGGAGTGTAATGTAATTTGTTTAAACAATTCATAACGTCTCTATAGTTTCTTAAAGATTTATAATCAGAATCCAATCTTTTATTTATTTACGAGAACATTTAAGTAGAGAGAGAACAACTAGAATGCGTTATTCTAATTCCTGCAGTTTTTCAAGTATTTACTGCGAAAAATAATCATATTGTTGAATTTGTAGTTAATATATTAACAAATACGATGTTTAAACAACATTGTACAGTATAAAACAAAGTGTAGGTATCCTATTTCAAAAGAATGGTTTAAGTAACCGTAAAACGATATAATCATTGGTTTATATATGCATATAGAAATGTGTATACAGAAGAATGTAATCAACAAAATGTTGCTCTGTGTTTTCGGAGACAACAATATATGCAGAATAATTTATATATATGAAAAAACATGCGAGACGATATTCAAACCTACAAAAAACACAGACAACGATTAAATTATGAAGATTTTGTTTCATTTTCTACGAGTGCAATTTGGTAGCTTGTACTACAAATTGTTTTCATGACTGTGATGATTGTAAGACACAATAAGTGTACAAATGTTTTGGCACACTCTTAATTTAGAACTTTATATGTATTAAACAATTCGTTCTATGAGTTCTTTCATCATTAATAATATAAAATACCGGTATTTAATCACGTTTGTATATGAAATTATCTTATTCTAATTGTGCTATCATAATTTGAAAACAATGAAAATGGGTAATTGTGTTAGAATGCATAATTCAATATCATTATGATGCCTATTGCATGTAATCACGTTGAATGATATGAAAATTACGTGTAAAATTTACATACTTCTAACTCTAATCTATCAATTGTAATTTGTGTAAATTAAATTAATTAACTTTCTTCGAAAGAATTCAAAAAACATATAAAATTTATCAACCAATCAAAACCTTATTAAAATTGTCCAAAGAATTACATTTTATTGATCGCGACTTGTTTCTAGGTTACAGTTTCGTATGTACATTCTGTAACGTGATTGGTTTAAACATAACATAGCGTCACTCAATCGATTTTATTGAAAACTGTACATCTTCCAATCAGAGGTAGCTTCTGCGTTCATATATTCCGTGTAAGGCATTCTAGTAGACCGAATTCCACTTGAAGCGATGTTATGAAGTTCGAAATTTTCTCATAAGTTATATTTTCCTAAATATATAGCGTATATTAAAACTGACAACTTCAATTTAATTAATAGATGTTTCATAACCTTCGAGACTGTACGTCGAAATAAATCTTGCTTTCCCGTAGGAAAAATGTCTTCATCACACAGTTATTGTATTGCTAAAAAATTTCAACCGTTGATTTCTGTAACGGAAGTTTTCGGTTTAGATTTGTGGGAAACATGCAATTGTCGAAAGAAAAAATCGAGACGAATTGAGAACTTTCATAAAATTTACAGAAACTTACTCGAAATGTATTTTTGGGCGATGGTATTATATTATACGAAAATGATAGTAACATCCAATTGTTATTGCAATCATCTGCATTTTGTATTTGGAAATAACAATTTCTACATTAAGTTTATTCTTTTGTGTAGCGTCTTGTATACCGCTCTACAATTCAGCATTTTAAAAAGAAGAAAACTTAATATTCATTACTTGATGAAGGATTTCAAAGAAGAGGAATTATTTATTCAGAAATATGAGCGATATCTTGTTTACTATTTCTGTTTCTACGTTATGCTTCTTCTGTGCTGTTTCACAATAAATTTGTTCCTCGGTTATTTTGCTTTCAGATCTGAGCACTACAATTATAAAATGACTTTGTTTTGTGTTTTCGGTGTCGAACTCGGGTTACATTATGTTATATCTCACATGCTTTGTATATGTTTATTTTCTATACTCTTTTTGTTTCTTTTAGGAAGAAAGTTGATAAATAGTTCTGTTCAGTTGCGACTTGAAATTAACGCCAAAAGATCTTTCGTTGATAAACTAATCGATAATCTTTGGAATATTTGGGAAATTTTAGCAGAGATCAACAAAAAATGGGAGGTGTTCTATCCTCTTATTTACACTTTTTGTATATGTGAAACTTGCTTCTGTGTGTATACGGTTCTATTCGTTAAGATGGACGTAATTTTTTGTTCGGTGATCGCAGTATTTGGGATAGTGTTGTTGGCTGGATCATTAACGGTGTCGTGGGCATTATCATATTTTACGTCACTTGTAAGTATTGTCTTGAATTTACAAACAGAATATCGCGTATGTTCAATTTGTTAATAAAACATTTATTGTGAAATTTATTTATTTATTTATTTCAGATCTACGATAATTTTATCAGCATCGGGAAATATAATTATTCTTCATTCACACCCGAATATGGATTTAAAGTAGGTTGTTTGTTAAATTGACTTGTTATATATAATGTAATTATATCAACAATTGACTCATTCCAGATCATTTGTTTCATGAAGAGATTCGGAGGAAGACCTTTCGGAATATCGATGTGGGGATTTTTCTACATTAAGAGAAATTTCTTGATTCGGGTAAATATGATAGCGTCCTTTTTGGCACGCTTAAATGTTAAGAATATTGTATTAAGTGTTTATACACAATATAGTAATACAAAATTATTTACATATAAACGTATAAAGTTATTTTAAATATTTTAGTTTAATATTTCTTATTTTTTCTTGCTGTTTAGCTTTCATTGTTGTTATATTCCTTACTTTGAAATTATTTTCAGATGATCAGTGGATTGTATTCTGTTTTCTCTACTCTAATTGAATTGACCGGAGTTCTTCATAAGAAGAAATGCTTTATAAAAAGTTCCGAAATTTTAACATTGAAGAACGAAACAGTTTTCTGAATATTCAAAATTTCTCATCCGGAAAAGTTTATGGACAATGTTTTCGTGTAAATTACTTGTTATTTGAGAAATACTGAAATACAGTTTTATTTCTGTTGCTGATAAAAAATAAAAATTATCCTTGTTAAGACATTGGATGGTCTGCTTAAGTGCCACCGTTTAATAAAAAAGAATTAATAGTATTTACGAACTTAGATAAGCCGCTTTCTGTTGCTTGTTTACCTATGAATATTGTTTACTCTCAAATGATATTTGTAATTTTTTGCAAATAAAGTGTTAAACTTAATTGTTTCCCGTTTAAACTGTTTTCATTATGTTGTTATTACTGTTTATTTTAAAATTATTGATAACGAGTGCAATTTTACTGGTAGAGTTTATTGATAATAAGAATATCATTCCAAATTAGGATTGTAGAAATTGGCATTTTGGTAACATCACGAGATAGAAAATACTTTAATATTTTCCATATTTACAGAACTTGGAGAATTCGGGAAATTTTTGAACAATTCAAATAACACGGAGAATTCTAACAATATTTTCATATAAACCACACTCGTACCCAGCAGAATTCAAAATACAAAAAACTTAAACAAACACCTTAATGTTCGCTGAGAAATGTTCGCTTAATGTTCGCTGAGAAAATTTCTCAGCGAACATTAAGGTGTTTGTTTAAGTTTTTTGTGTTTTTTAATATTTTCATATTTCAAATAGCAATTAACCTTAAAATATACCAATCATAAAGTATTAATAATATGAATTTGTTGAATATTTAGCGAAAATACTTTACTCAGATTCTTAAATCGATAAGACTCGGATATTTATAAACAGTATTCTCCTAAAATAAATAGTTTAGGTTGAAATTTAAAATATTCTGTTGCAACATTTGCTGTAACAAGCTTGTTCAATAATAATGATTTATGTCACTGCTTATGTTTGAATTGCTGCATTTGTATTAAAGGCGAAGGTGAAGAGATTAAAATCGAACTAATGAAACATTACATACTATATTTCCGTACATTAAATTTTGATGGTTAATGGAAGAGAAGTGAGGAAATACTAGGTGATCACGTGTCACATCTCGAGAGAAGTAAGGTTTAATAAATATTTTATAATTCATTTAGTCATTTACATTCTTTATAAAACTCAACTATACTCTCGAAATTTAGTTTCTTGACAATTTACAGTAAATAAAAATATACACGTTTCTATAACAAAATCACACAATGGATGGCGTCACAAACTATTTTATTAATTATGCTTGATATGATAAAAGATTTTTTTAATGAAATGTCTACATAACTGCGGCAAATGTAAAACCCTCGCCATTGAAAGGCCTTCAAAACAACTATAATACTATATCTGTTAAAATAATGTTATGAAACTAAAACCAATTTAGTTATGTATTCGCGTGTTGCTGTTAATCTTTACTTTTAAAATAAATTAAATCACTTTTATTTGCTTAAATTGATTGTAATAAAAAATCTGAATATGCAATTTACAGAAAGAGAAAAGCGCACACCTTGTGTAATCTCGAATTGCCATCGAAAATATATTGAATGGAATATATTGCGTATAATTTTAATTGTAATATACGCAATAGAAATATATGTTACATCAGTTATATTCTTGCGTAAGTCGCATAAAGTTATTCACATTTATTCTGGCAGTAAAAGCAGTTGAGGTGTGAATTTCCCAAATAGAAAGTTATCCATTTATTTCTAAAAGTGTCTCAGAATCATTATTTGCTTTAGTTCTTATTTCAGTATTCGAATTTATATACTTTTTTAACCATTGTGACTGTTTGAAGTCTAATACTGTATGAAATTTTTCCGATTTCCATCTCCTCTTAAAATATTTTTGAAAATTTTTTGTAGTAAATAACATAATTATTTTTATGATATAAAGTACAGTAGAGCATCGATTATCCGACTCCCGATTAACCGACTTATCGGTTAACCGACCGCGTTCTAGTCGGCAAATTCAAATGTCCGCTAGTGATGTGGCGCTACAATATTTGGTTATGTCTTGGCTACTTTAATATTATTTTTGTTAAATTTTTGCACGTTTTAGCTGGCAGCACTGGCTCGACCATGAAAGGGAGGCTAGTATTTAAACCAGGCCTAATACACTATACTAATAATGTATTTTTTCATACTTTTCGGTTATCCGACTTTTCAGTTATCCGACCAAACCCAGTCCCCAATTGAGTCGGATAATCGATGCTCTACTGTAGTCAGTAATTTCATTTGCTTACATCTATTTTGAGTATTATTTTAATTATATACTCAGGTGTTAATAGTAAATCTGAACGATAATAATGTAAGTATTTTACATATTTCAAATTCCCCTTAATATATAATCAATTTTTGAACCATCAGAAATTTGAGCTACATTCCAAATCTGGTGTATTAGTCCATTTAAAACTACCCTGCGGTAAATACTGACTCATAGCCCATCCATTCAATAGTCTGAGTACATTAAAAAAAATCGGTCTATAATTTTCTTATAATCTTTCACATATTTATCATCCGCATTTGCTTAATTACGTTGCGAAATACCACCTCTTGTTTTTTTCTCGAGCATTAAATCATATTCTGATTATTTAACAAATGTAATTTAATTCCTGTTGTTTTTAATATAGTGTTTCCTGTCGGTACAGGAGTTGTAAAATAGCAAGCGAAATCTGACTTATGATTTTTCATACAAACGTCTTTGAAATTTTCTAATATATCTGCTGTGATCAAAACATCTAACGTACAAGTTTGAACCTACTCCCGTATTTTTAATTTTAGTAGCTTTAATCCAGCGGTCCTTAATCTTTTTAGTGCTCAGCACCCCCTTGAATGTGAAAATAAGCTCTTGCACCCTCCTGAAAATGTGTGTATATTTTTTATTTAAGAAAAAACGTTTATTGCATTAAAAATGCCGTCTTTATTTACAATATATATATCTCAGTATTTACAATATATATATCTATTTTATGTTATTTAACATAAAAAGCAACATTTAAATTTTTATGACTACGTTGTTGTTATTTATTCATAATATTCCTATTAAAATGAGGCTCCTTTTTTTGAAAGAGAAACGCGTACTGTGCGTCATCAGATGCATGTAAGCGATTTCTCGCTTTGGTTTTGATGTGCAAAAGTGCTAAAAAACCCATTTCACAAAGGTATACGTTAGCAAATAGTAAAAGTGTCTCAAGTGCTGCTTTTGTCAGTTGTGGATAATCATATAACTGTTTACACCAAAACTGTTTTAAGTCTAGTCACGACACCCCAGCAACACGGCACCCCGTGTTGCTGGGTACCACGGTTGGGTAGAAAACATGGTCGCCTCGTTCGTATTTTGTTTTAAATTTTTCAAATTTCTCTCGCACCCCTGGAAATGCTCTCTCGCATATTCAGGGGTGCACGCACTCCAGGTTAAGAACCACTGCTTTAAACGTATTTTGAGTAAATTAAAAGTCTTCATTTGACATGTCTCATTTCTTTATTTAATTATAAACTTCTTCTTTTAGAAGCAGATGTCGTGCTGTAATTTTAAAAAATTGTAGACTAATAAATTCCACTGTCACTGTCTATTTGTTCGTTCTTGAACTTAAGAACAGAGTTTGATAAGTAGAAGCTGAAAAGAGATTTGGAAAGGTCAGGGGTAAATAGACCCTAATTAACTAAATAGGAACTTTTGGTCTAGACTGGAAGTTACGTGAATTCTATTTAAAAAGTTTTTCGAAATGAGTTACATTAATGATCAACACAAATCTGTTGCTAACAGTAAAAGCACGATATACTGGAGCAAGCCGCTATTAATATCAGGTGGAAAGCATTCATTTTAAATTAACCTGGCGTAAGGAGCGCGGGGGATCGAACACGGTGGAGCGCGCGGGGTGCACAAGCACTCCAGGCGACTAAAGTTGTTACTGAAAAAATCAAAATTTTTTTCGCGATATTTTTCGTTTTTGACGTTAGCGGGATTGTGTTTCTGGCGTATTAATCAGCAACACTGCTTAAAATATATCATTTTTGTTTATTTATAACGAAAACAAAACAGTATTACGTTTCAAGAATTTTTCAGGGAAAATATTGTCGAATTCAAAAGTCTATTTTTCGAACTGTAAACAAGTCTGTTGCTATCTAATCGTTGAATCGTGTTCCCATATGTGTTTTTTTAACTGTCCCAATTATTAAATGCTTTGTCACAAACCCCGGGCCAAAAATATTTCCATATTTCCAAAAGTACACCCTTTCCCGAAACTCTACAGCAACTAGAGATAAAAAGGCAAATTATCGGCGGATAACATCGATAGTTAACTTCTTTTGCACTGTAATTGGTTACTTTCTTTGTCTGTTATTAGATCCACCAGTAAAAACAATTGTCGGTAAAATTCCCGCGAAATGCCACGCCCCCGCAGACTACCACTTTGACTTATGTAAACAGTCACTATAAAATCGCTTGTTTTAATCGTTTATTTACTTTTAATTTGGTAACGAGAAATTGTTTGACGTTATTTAGACAAATAAACATGCTTTCAAGACAATTTAGCAATAAATATTTCCAGAAAACTCCACTTTCCAAACTTTCAATGCTAAGTCTATGGGACACCTTCTGTCCGTTAATTGGCCTTAAAAATCTTATTTATACGCCTTCTATGCTCTTATTCGTCATTTGTATTATGACTGATTCGATACCAGGCAATGACCGTTTTTTCAGTACACTAACTCGCCTCCACCCCCTGCACTGGTCGCGCTAATAAAACTTTCTCCGTTAGCCGCGCAGGATGCAGTTGCACCCCACGTATTTTGCTATGTTTTTTATGAAGTGCGATCTTCAGTACTTTGAAGAAAGGTACTGAGGGCGTCATTTTTGAGCATTCATTACATGAAAAAATACACGCGTTTAATAGTGTTTGGGGTGCAACTGCATCCCGTGCGCCTAACGCAGGGTTTAAATTATGTAATAATATAATTAAAAAATTCAGTTGGGAATTGCACCAATGTCGCAATAAATAATTGCACGTTCTAATTTGTTTGGGTTTAGTATTTTCATTTTGTTGATGTAAGAACTCTATTATTAGTTCTTTTTATAAGTTATTTGTACTAATATCTTAGTTTTAAATTGTTATTTATTTTTTAAAGTTTTTTTTTTAACGAGACTTTTTGTAACTAGAAACTCCGCTGTATTTTTTAGCTACAGGTTTGCATTATTTGTTTACTTTCTTCAATATTATCTGTGTGTTAATTTTTCGCGCTGAAAGCCATATACTTTCATTCTTCTATTTATATAGAGAATAATATCTTAACCAAATTTTTCATGTCTTTATTATACATATTGTTATAACTCTTGCCCCTATTCTCACCAAGAAAATAATAAACATCTGGATTTCATATATCAGGGGTGGCCAACTTTTGTGCACATAAGATCTACTTTTTATCGTAAAAATGTGTCGCGATCGACTTGTTGTCATAGTCATAGTCTAAGTGGGGAGGGGGAGTGTGAAATACATACTATGTTTATACACTGTGTTTCAATACGAAGTGCACTCACTGCTTATGAGTCGAGTCATAACTGCATGCATACAGTTGCGTTCGTTTACAAACATAATACATTAAGTCAAGACATCGCTAGCGATCGACCAAAATTGGCTTGGCGATCGACCGGTCGATCGCGATCGACTTGTTGGCCACCCCTGTCATATATGATCAATATTAAGTAGCTGCTGTCGAACAATATTTCTCTATTTTGCATTCGTTACACATAATAATCCTTTCTACTGTTGCTTTAAAGTGTGTGTAATGTAATAATAATTCTTTCCGACTGTTTTAGCAAAATAGAAATTGGAATAATTAATAACGAAATAAATCCGTTATGCACCACCAAGTGTGCATTTGAAAACCGAAATATAGTTTTATAAACAATGATATTGGCATAAATACAAAAAGTATATTTTATTAATAAAAATTCTTGACACTTTCATTACAGCTTTTTATTCCCCTGACATGACTACTTTCCGTAGAGAAATAAATGTGAATTTAAAACGTAGTCATTGAATGAAGGTAACATACTTAATGTGTTTCGTATAATTTTGAGATAAAACGGGAATATCAATAATTAAAACATCGATATGTCTAGAAATTATCACATCGACAGATTTCAAACATACTTGCCAATCAAGAATTTTTGGAACTGTAGATGTAATAATTTATAGAAAATAATAATGTTTGAACCAGTTTCATATTGATATTTGAAAAACAGAATAGAGAGTCAAGTTTAAACGGTAATAATTTGAATACGATTCATCTGCCAATGCTTGATGGTAGTTTTTCGTAAACATTACTGGTACAGAAACTACCGCTATGTATGAGTAGATTTATTGGTTTCAAATTATTACTGTTGTACTTTAGATATACACGAAACAGAATACAACATCTGACATGACAGTCAAACCACGTGTCTCTTGATACAAACAGCCATGCGGCTTGAAGGTTAAGACATAAAATATCTTTCCATTCAAGTAACTCAGTAAGTTTTCGAGATTAAGGACAGACAGTAACAGTATGAATTTATAGGTCTGAAATTTTTGATAATTGTGTGTGGCTCTAAACAGATCCGAACATTAATTAATACGCGTTAAAATAATTTAAAAAGAACAAAATAGAAGCTAAAATAATTTGTATGAAACTTTTAAAGACTCATAAGCTAAACACTAAATTTTCATTGACAGTGCACACACCCTTACGTAACGTAGGATTGGTAGTTGTATAAATAATATAATAGAATAAAAAAGTAAAAGTACGAAAGTATTTAATAATTTTAATGTTTGTCGTTGTTCCCCCGAGCAACGTTGACTTCAACTGCTAGTACTACAATAAATAAATAAATAAATCTTTTGTAACAATTTCAGAAAGTGCAGTAGATTGTCAAGATTCGGCCTGTAGCTACGAAGAAACAACACAACGACTAAGATGAAAACCAAGACGGAGTGACACACCATAACGACGATTAATGACTGTAGTGACGACATAGTGACAACACGAAGACGACCAAGACGACCATCTTAAACCACAAGATGACGACCACGACCAACCACTCATGATGAAGACGACCAAGACAACAACATTCAGAAATAACTTCAGGTCAATGACAAAGACGATTTAAACAATTAAGACTAACGAAACGACCATGATAAATTATGACACCAACTTCAATGACTATTTTAAGACCGTGTTCATCGTGCAGTTACAAATTGTCTAATTATATAAATGTAAATAATGTAAATAGTTAAACAATTATAATTATGTAACCTTTGTTTTATTAAGTTCTTTGTTGATATTTGTACTTGTAACTGAAATTTGAATTGTAATCATCTTAACTATTTATTTACTCAACTTTGTATTCGGTTTCAATCAGCCGTAAATTGGTTGGTTTTTATTTTTCACATTGTCAATTGTAATTATGTTTAATTTGTTAAACACATTTTGTAATTTGCCATTCCATATAATAATTGTAATTTCTGATCAATAAAGGCGATACAAGTTTAATTTGGGACACTCTGTTTAAAAACACTTGAAAGATCATGACCTATAAGTTATGTTGACATTCGCAATTTAAATGTTTATTTGTATTACGTGAAATTTACGTTAAATATTACTGTCTGTTACTTATTTCGGTATTGTCTCATTAAAAATTGTAAATACGTAAGATTGAAATTAAAAGAGAATTTGACACACTAAAATAAAAATAATTTAGTTAATTATATGATTTTTTCGTCGTTTTCTACACTATCGAGTTAATTGTTTATGCTACAGTTTACCACATTTAGTTAGTCGCTTCTCTTACTTTGTATAATTGTTTTCATGCAGTGGTGATATTCGAAATATTTAACAAGGGGTTCGCTAGCAGAAAATTTTTCCCTGACAATCACCGACAAACGAAATGGAAGTTTTGGCTAGAGATAAATACATTACATTTTCTTGCAACCATATATCTAACAATCAGTGGCGTATTTAGAACGTAACGAGCCATGGGAGAAGGCCAGGTAACAATAGTATTTTAGAGCTGTCGACTTTTTTTTTTTTTTTTTTTCAAGGCAGAGAAATTCTTTACCGCAATATGGCGCTTCTAGAAATAGGCACATGTATGTCATCATTTCTCGATCTTTTTCTTTCGCTGTCCATAGCCCGACACGTGTTCCACAGCCATCTTGTATTGTCTCGCGCGCGTGGCATTCCGGGATCTCTCTTATGACTGGATCTACTTTCAAGAACACTCTTGAATCGATCGCGATTAAACCTCGATTGAAACGGTCGAGAGAAATCGCACCAAGACATACTCCCTGACCTTGCTCACAATCTAGATTGAAAGCTCGGTGCAAACGGGGTAAAAGGCCCTAGTTTAGTAGTATTACAGAGTATAATACGCATATTTTAATATATTTTTTATAAAAAAAACAAATCCACTGAGAAATGTTCTGTGTGTTTAACAAGGTTTGGGAAACTGAAAATTTTAACAACGGGTTCGCCCGAACCCGTTCGGAAAACTTTAACAACGGGTTCGGGCAAACCCGCTCGGTAAACTGAAAATTTTAACAACGGGTTCGGCCGAACCTGTACGAACCCGCCGAATATCACCACTGTTTTCATGTATTATAAACTAGCGGGTGGACCCGGCGTTGCTCGGGCAAAAGTAACGATACCGAAAATTAAGAATATTACTTTATCCGTTTTTACAGAATGCAAAAATTGGGTTTTTTTTGTTTTCAGACAAATTAGAGAATTTTAAGATGGGTCTAAAAATATGTTCAAAACGTTGTTTATTTCCCACAAAAACGTTTATTCAAAATTTAACACGTCCACAGTACTCATCGTGGGCACCAAACATGTTAAAAATTATCTAAATCGATTTATTGGTCTTGGAGATATTAAGAGTCAATGTTGGCATTTTAACATTACACATGTAGAGTACTATAGCTACGCGCATGTATTATAATGCAGCATCATCAATTTTCTGAAAGGCTTTGTAGAAATTATTGTAGACTTGTTGTTTTATCATTCATTTTAGATGTTGATTTCAGATTTCTCTAAAATTTAATCACTATAAACGCATATAAGTTATGTACGAGTAGATAAGTATAAGGGATTTAATGTGCGTAATTTGAAAGCGATTGCACTTTGTTCGGGGGATGTTGAGGTAGTGGCGTTCTCATGGCATTAATATTTTATTTTAATTTTTATATATTTATTTTAATCATGCATTTGACATTGTGCAGTTTAGCCATTATGGCTCTTGTGTGAGAAAACACCAATGAACCAACCTCTTTCATGGAACGAAAAAAAATAAATTGTCGTCTTGTTTTTGTCTTCATATGTTTCTTCTGTTTGTTGAGACTTCTGTTTATGTCTTGTGTATTGATATCGCTTACGCCACTCACGTGTTTACCATGCGTGGATAATCACATTCTAGAAAGATGGATCCTGCAGTTGAGGAGCAACATAACGTCCTCAAAACACTGATTTGGTACTTACTTCGAATAAATGGAAGGCTCGAACCTGGCTCCGTTCGACTCAATACGTTGGTCATTAAGTTCAGCAGGTCAAAGTATACGACCGCATTTCAAAATTATAAATTCAGAACTGAACGGGAGTTTACACCGTTGCAAAATGGAATTCGGCGTTCTAAATCAACTATTGACAATCTGATACTTCTAGAGAGCTCTGTTCGCGAAGCTTTCGTTCAACGTGAATGTATGAACGTTTTTTTATATACAGAAGACTTATAATCGTGCAAAAAGTTCTCCAAGACCTCCTATCATTACGGGTTGCAGGAAAATTTGACCGTTTTTAGTTAAACTCTGTGATCATTTCGAGGTTTTAACATCCGTATTGCTTCGATTTTATTTTTTTCTCTTTTTACAGCAGGAATGCACGGCACAAGACTTTCTTTTGAGTGAAACTTTGTTTATTTTAACAATAAAAAGCATCACAGTTCTTTACCATAAGATGTAAAATGCCCATTGCTTGCGAATGCTTTCCTGATTTTCTATCACTGACGAGAAATTTTCTGAAAATAGCAAAACTATTCTCTTTCCCTTAAATTTTTGTTCATTTTTGTACAAGTCGTGACTTTCATCTTAAGCGTAATTTAATACTGGATAGATAGCTCGTATCTGCCGTATCCGAGGCCGAATTTCTGGGCTTTATATTTGAACAAAAGTTCACAATTAAACCATATATTTGTTAACTGAAGTCACAGTGTTTCAAAGCATTAAATATATTATCAAAATTATTTTGGGTAGCAAATCGTTGTTCAATTCTTCGCATATACTGTATTTGATAAAAGCTAGCTATGGAACCATGATCTATGGCTGGGTATCAGAATATGCGCTCTGCGTGTGAGACCAATACTCCCCTAACAGCGGAAGATTAAATAACTGTCTCTTTTCTATGTAATAAAGTCAAATATCTAATGTAACATTCTGCAAAGCATATTACATTTAATATTGCTTTCCCTGGATTAATATGCATTCATCCATTTAGTATTTTCACATTTGGTATACGTGTAGTCTGAGGAGTGGGATCATTTTATATAAAGGTGGCCGAACATTTTTACTCAATTGCAACTTGCAATTAACGCAAGGTTTTTCATAGATGAACAAATTGAAAAACTGAAAAATCTGGGAAATTGTTGAAAAAATTAACCAGATATAGAAAACGTTGTTTCCTTTTATTTATATATTTTATATCTACCAAACTTGCTTCTACAGATATATTTCGTTATTCTACAAATTAATATATTTATATATGTGATCATCGTGGTATTTGGAGTATGTTGTTGAGCTGGATCATTAATAGTTTCATAGACATTATCACCGTTTCCATCAATCGTAAGTATTGTTTTTATAAATGATAATTAAATAATTTTAAATTTTTAGTTAATGATAAAACATTAATTTTGTAATAAATATATTTAAAGTCTGTAACAATTTCATCAGAATTAAAAAATATAATTCTGTTTCTTTCACACTCGAACATAAATTTAAATTATGTTCTGCCTTGTTTTACTTTATGACGTAACTGAAGTAATAACACGAATAAATTAATGATTTCGTAACATGAGTTTCATGAAGCGATTTCAAGTATTAATGTAGAGATTTTTATAGTAAAGAATAAATTATTCATAAGAGTAAACTAAAATTTCTAATTTCCCGTTCCATTGCTTGTCCCTAAATTTCGAGAAAAAAGTAATCTGTTTCCGAATACATAATTAATTATTAAAATATAGAATAAATCTTTAAATCGAATTTTCCACCAATTCGAATCTCCGATTTTGCAATTGAATACTTTAAAATCTCGTATCTTCAAAGATAAACAGTCTTTCGATAACATTTTTCTAATGAAAAACCGTAATTTTTTCCATGAGAAAGATTCGTCGTGCAGATCTTTCCTCCGATAGTGCCGATTTAGTTCGAGAAACAGCAGCTTCCTCAGAGCCAAACACGACACTAACCCCCGTATTCACCAACGCGAGTTAGAGTTAGGGTTAACTCTCGAGTTATTGGTAAATTGGTATTCACCAACTCCGAATCTCGAGTCAAACACAATAACACTAACTCTAACTCTAGAAAATCGGCGAGTAGACGATAACTCTAGGTTTGACGCCTGCGCAAAGCGATCTATTTCAGGAAAAAATGGCGACATTCTACGAGGACGAAGCCGAGATGCTAGAAAATCTGAAATATCTAGATTATATAGACCGTATGGAACGAAGAAGTCGACGGATTATTTCTCCAAGAAGAAATGACTTCGAACAATTGGACGATTACGACTTTCTATGTCGATATCGTTTGCCAAAAGAGATCGTAAGAAACATAGTAGAACGAATTGGTGACAATTTAGTTTCTACATCATCGAGAAATTATGCGATGTCGCCGATGGAGCAACTGTTGTCGGCTCTACGTTTTTATGCCACGGGAACATTTCAGTTGGTCGTAGGCGATTTAAATGATTTAAGTCAATCATCTGCTTGTAGAGCGATTAATAGAGTGAGTTTTTTAATTGCACAAATGTCAGCAGATTATATTCAGTTGCCAAAAACAGAATCTGAAAGAACGCAAGTAAGTAGGCCTAATATCCCTTTATCTTTCGAAACTATAGTAATAAAATTATTTTATCTTGTTTTTTTACAAGTTTCTATATTAGAATCATTAATTTAAATTATATATAGTCTTTATTCATTTAATTAATACATTACTTTTCAAAGTATGAACTGTAATAAAATATAAAAATAATAGATCAAGTATATATTTATATTTTCAGATAAGTCAAGACTTTTTTCATTTGAGTGGTTTTCCGTGTGTGTATGGAGCCATTGACTACACCCACATTCCAATTCAGTCACCGGGAGGAGAAACTGCTGAATTATTTCGAAATAGAAAAGGATATTTTCCTATTAATGTTCAAACAGTTTCGAATAGCCAACTTAAAATCAGGAATATAGTAGCCAGATGGCCAGGTAGTTCACACGATAGCACACAGATGACTATTGGCAAATATAGTGCTATGTTTCAAGCAGGAGACATTCCATCGAAATATCATCTTCTTGGTGACAGTGGATATAAATGCGAGGCCTATCTGTTAACCCCAATATTAAATCCACGAAGTGATCAAGAAAAAAGGTAATTATTAATTTTATAATATATATTATTAAAATATATTTAATGCATAATATAGTTTTAAATGATATATATTTCAAAATTAACATCAATTATTTTTTCTTTGAAAGGTATAACAGATGCCACATAAAAGCACGGAACACGGTGGAACGGCAATATGGTTTGTGGAAACGACATTTTCCTGTTTATCAGTAGGTTTACGTTGCAACCTTCAAAATGCTATGGCTGTCATAGTTGCCTCTGCAGTGCTTCATAACATTGCAATTTCACATGGAAATATGACAGTTCCAACAGAATCTGATGATATTCCAGTGCCTGTTGTCAGAAGTCAGAATGCGGCTGGATTTGCAAAGATTAATGCATTAATAGCAGATTTCTTTAGCATTTCACTACTGAAATGTTTGCATAATCTTTTAAGATTATGCAAATATTTCAGACATTATTATTAAAAGGCCCTTTTCGGGTCCAAAAATTTTGCTTAAGAGTTAGCCAAATCAATATAAGTAAAAAATATCAAAACTTTCAATATTGTTATACATGAAATTTTGATTATCCAAATTTGAAATAAAAGATATTTTTATTACTCAAAAAACTTTTTTATGTTGAAGGATTAGTGATAATAAATATATTAAATATAAATATGCATAAAGATGCTGCAATTTGAAGAAAATTTTATAAACTATTTTATTTAAACAAATAATAATGAAAACAAGTTACTTTTTGAAACAAGTAATTCTCCATAAAAGTTAAGTAATAAAATATTCCTAAATAAGTTATAGTAATAAGTAATAAGTTTTAGTAAACAGTAATAACAATAATGTTATTACTGTGTTATTATTTTAAAAAGAAACTATAGGTCACAACTACTTCATAGAAAATTTTATATTAAAAAATAAAAACAGTTTAACACTTTTTACACTATATATATATATATATATTTTGCAGGAAAGTACATTATAAATTTGTTAATTGAAGACATATACTAGATGGGTTATTCTCTAAAATTTGTAATATTTCTTCATGTACTTTCAGCTGAGTTTTCATCAATTGCATTTTCATGTTGTGTTCTTCTGTCAAAAATTTTACTTTTAAACTGTGCTCTTCTTCAAGAGTTCGGCCTGCTCATAGATTGCTTCGGGTGCTTCGAATTGTTTCCTTTTCTTTTTAGTGAAACTCTGATTGAGAGGTAATTATTTCATTATAAGCTAAAACAGTATTTTTATGGAATATAATTATTTTTAAGATTTACCTGCTGATTATCAATATTTTGAATATAAAAATCTGCAGCAGGTTCAATAACTTCCATAGCCATTACATTTGTAATTTCTGTTAAATGTGGTGTAACTGAAACCTGCAAGATAAAAAATTATGTTATTTGAAAATTAAATATGTAAACTTGGCATTAAAACTATATTACTAACTACTAATATTAATACTAGTGCTTTTAAAACTTGCAAAACATTTGTAACTGAAAATAATCCAGACTTTTTTGATTTATGAATGAAATGTTAAATGAAACAATGCCTAACTTATAACAATATTTCAAAGTATTAAGATGTACACAACTTGAATAGTACATACAGTATAAACTTTCATACAATTCATATATTATTAAATATATGAATTGTATGAAAGTATATATAATATATAATATTATTAAATATATTTATAATATATATAATAATATTATTAAATACTATTATATATATATTAAATATTATAGTTTTACATTTAAATTACATGATATAGTTTAAATTATAGATGTAATTTATACATAAAATGTATGCATATTCCTATTATGTATTGTACAGTGAAGTAGACTTAATATAGGAAGTATTTTTATGTATACTATAAATATTTGCACAATTGTCATTTAAGTATTATAAAATAATTTATTGACAACTAAATAAACATTGACTTACTTCAGATGCAAGTACTGTACGTCAGATATATCGTGAAAATTTCATACAGAAGTTGTAGCTATCTCTGCTATTAAAGTATATTACTAATTAATTCAAATTTTAAAAAAATGATAAATTATAATGCCTAAATACTTACTTCTATTAGGTTAGGCATCACTATCGAAGTCATTATGTAAAGGCTAAGTTAAAACGCTCATCGACTGGAGTTTTTCAGCCATAACCTTCGAATAATTTAAAACAGGAAAAGGATTTCCTCCTCATGTCTTAAATAATTCGGCTTTTTCCCGAAACTGTTTTTTTACAGCTATTTTTTTAAAAAGTTTCAATAGCAGTCCCATAGCTGCTTACTTTTTCTTCGCGTGACGCCCAAAATTCAATTAAATTTATCGGTTAATACCTGCCAGGTACCGCTCTTCTGTTTTATAAAAACCGCGTTTGTTTTTTTGTTTTCTATTATATTTTTATGCTTCTCGACTAATTCCAGTAGTATGACTTTTTCAAAACTCGTAAAATTACAGCAAACAGTACTTTCCTCTTCGATTTCTACCATTTTCTACTCGTGTTTGCTTTCAACCAATAAACACGCTGCTTATAAAAAAAACTTGTTTAATCTTGAACGCAAGATTGTTTTTAAAAATTGAACTAGCGCTAAAAC